>NC_080166.1:85279707-85579707 GCF_950295315.1 Erinaceus europaeus
AATGATCATTTTGATCACTTTTTGTGGTAGTATTTCTGAGAAGGAAGTGACTAGGTTCAATCTCAAAGAAATGAAATTAGATATGAATCCTAGGAGAGGAGGTCATTGAGAACCATTTGAAAAGCCTACCACAAAGAAAATGGTAGAGAGATGAAAGTTCCTGGGTCAAGCCTGTCCCATGATTTCCTCCATGAGCAGCTTTGCACCTGGCTCTGTCTGACCTTTCATCTTGTTAAGCCATTACTTCTTCCTGATCCACTCCCTACTCTCGAGTTTTTTTTCCCCATCCCCAAAATATATGGCTTAATATCGTGGTGTTGAAGCAGATAATTTCAAAGAGGTGCACAAGCAATTTCTAGGTCTCCAACTTAATGTTCTCGTGGCCTAAAACCCCTGTCTGAGATATTCCTGGACTTGTCTTTGACTTTTTCCTTCACAAGAGAAAGAAAATCTCTAGTCCTTTGACAGCCCCTTTTGTTAGTCCCCATCTTGCTGTGTTGTACTGCTTCTATGTATAAAGCCCTCTAGGACACAAAGAGAAATGGCATAAATCAAGGCATTTCTAAGCCTGAGGACTACCTCCATTTCTCCCTTCTTATTCAAAGTGAAGTACATTTTCCTTCTTTCTTTCTCTTTTTCTCTTTTTTTCATTCTTTTTAAAAATTTTATTTAAAAAAGTTTTTAAAATTTTTTAAGATTTTGTTTATTTATTTATTTTCCCTTTTGTTGCTCTTGCTTTATTGCTGTAGTTATTATTGTTGTTATTATTGATGCCATCATTGTTGGATAGGACAGAGAGAAATGGAGAGAGGAGGGGAAGACAGAGCAGGGAAGAGAAAGATAGACACCTGCAGACCTGCTTCACTGCCTGTGAAGTGACTCCCCTGCAGGTGGGAAGTCAGGGGCTCGAACCCAGATCCTTAAGCCGGTCCTTGTACTTTGTTACGTGTGCTTAACCCACTGCTTTATCACCTGACTCCCCCTTTCTTTCATTCTTTGGGAGACTCTTGAGTTTAGGTATATGGAAGTATATGCTCTTGAATGTAAGACAGTTTTCCTTTCAATATCTTTTTTCTAACTCAATGTTTTAATAATTGGAAAAAGCTCTAAGCTTGTCAGATAAAGAAGAGATTACAAAGTTGGAAAAGGGTAAGAGACTGGCTCACATAGTGATGGTCTTTTGGTCACTACCAGGCCACCCCATCACCTGGGGCTCTAGTCAGGGAATCCTTAGATTCCCACATAGATACAATGGGCCTAGACCTCTAGTAGACCCCTTCCTCTACCATCACTGGTCACTTCCATCAGGAATATCAATGTAAGACCTCTTATGGTCCTCTCTGTGACCACTGCCCTCACCATAAAGTAGCAAGGGTAGGGACTGATCCACTTTACAAATGGAGGCCCAAATATAGAGAACTACTGTATTACTAACCAGATTTACTATGCTGATGGATCTAAGTAGAAAGCATCTATAACAACTCATCCTGTATGGCCAGCTAATTTTTGACAAGGGGCTCAAACTATTAAATAGTAAAAAGAGAGTCTCTTCAACAAATGGTGCTGTGAAAACTGGATTGAAACATACAAGCAGATGAAATTGAACCATCAATTATTACCATGCACAAAAGTCAACTCCAAGTGAATCAAGGACATGGAAAATAGCCCAGAAACTCTCAAATATATAGAAGAAAACATTGGCAGGACATTTCATGACCTATGCTTTGCAAAAGCCTTCAAAGATTCAGATCCAACAGCAATGAAAGCAAAAGTGAAAATAGACCAATGGGACTACATCAAACTGAAAAGCTTCTGCACAGCAGATACGACTATCCAAACAGAAAGACACCCAATGGCATGGGAGAGGATCTTTACAGCACATATCAAAGGACTAATAACCAAAATACATAGAGTTCAGTTAACTAAACACCAAAAAAACAAGCAACCCTATTAGAAAATGGGATGAGGACCCATAGACAGAAATTTCGCCAAGGGAGCGATCTAGAGGACTAACAGATATATGAAAATGTGCTCAAAGTCACTGATCAGAGAAATGCAAATAAAGATAACAATGAGATTGTCATACATCAGAAAGGACAGAAATAACAAATGTTGGAGAGGATGTGGGGGAAAAAAAGAGGGTACTTCTGCACTGCTGGTGGGAGTTCAAAATGGCCCAAACATTGTGGAAAGCAGTTTGGGAGACTTACTGGGACACTAGAGGTGGACATACCCTACCAGGAATTTACCCCAGAAAAGCACAAATACCTATCAGAAGAGATCTGAGTATGTCTATATTCCTAGTAGCACAGTTTGTTTTTCTAAATATTTATTCCCTTTTGCTGACCTTGTTTTATTATTGTAGTTATTGTTGTTGATATCATCATTATTGGATATGACAGAGAGAAATGGAGAGAGGAGGGGATGACAGAAGGGGAGAGAAAGATAGACACTTGCAGACCTGCTTCACTGCTTGTGAAAGGCCTCCCCTGCAGGTGCAGAGCTGGAAGCTCAAACCAGGATCTTTACTCAGGTCCTTGCCCTTTGCGCCAATTGCACTTAACCCACTGTGCTACCGTCTGACTCCCAGCAGCACAGCTTTTAATTGTCAGAACCTGGAAGCAACTCAGATTGTGGGGAGTGGTCCCTAGGTGACCCCAGGCCCTGAGGGGGTTGAACCCCGAGTTCCCTCTGCAAAGAGGTCAGCAGATGCTTCCCCCCTTGGCTTACAGGAAGCCAAAGGGAGCCACTGTCCGCAATAAAGAGGCCCCCTGGCCAGAGAGAAGATAAGCCTCATTCACCAGGACCAGCTTGGCCATAAATTCCTTTACTAGCCACCTTGTTCCCCATACCAGCAATGGACCTCTCCCCAATAGTCCTTATTTGGACTGAGCTTCCCCTATTGGTCCTCTCCCTTTCCTGCCCCTTTCCTTTCTTTTCTAAAGAAAACCTGTTCTCACCCCAATAAAATTGAGTTGTCTCTCTGAAGCACTCCGGGGGGTCCATGTCTTCCTCCGAGTACCCCTCCCCCCGCTCCTCGGGTACCTCCGTGGACCTCCGGTGGGCTGTCCCACCCTTGCCTCAAGTGGCCAAGGAGGCAGTGGGGTTTTGCAGACACAGCCCACATCAGATGTTCAACATCAGATGAGTGGCTAAAATACTGTGATGTAGATATATATTACTCAACTGTTAAAAAATGATGAATTTGTCTCCATTGCATCTTCTTGGATGAAACTTGAGGACATCATGTTGAGTGAAATAAACTCAAAAAAAGAAGGATGAATATCAAATGATCTCGCTCATTATCATGACTTAATAAATTAGGGAGTGGGAAGGGAGAAGACCAAGCAAAACATAGACTGAATATGGAGTACTGCACCAAAGCAGAAGATTCTGGAGAGGAGGAGGAAGAAGAGGAAGAAAACTTCAATGGCCTGCTACATAATGAAATTGTATGCATATGTCAGTGACTGCACTATAATGTATTAACCCCCTTAATAAATTTAATAATAATAGTAATAATAATTCACCCTATAATTTCAACTAAAAAAAATTGCACATTAACAGGTTCAGGCCCCTCATCTGCACCTGCAGTGGGAAAACTTCACAAGTGGTGAAGAAGTGCTGTAGGTATCTCTCTTTCTCACTATTTCCTACTTCTCTCTCTCAACTTCTGTCTCTATCAACCAAGGAAGAAAAAAAAGGGGAGGAGGGGATGATCACATTGGGTGGAAGATTCATTGTGCAAGCACTGAGCCTTAGCAATAACCATGGTGCCAATAAAAACTAACAAATTATTATTTTTTAATGACCATTCAGGACATTTTCTTCCTGGTAACTTCCCTAAACAGTAAAACTAAATTCCTGCCACCACCATCTCACATTTATTTAAACTGCAAAGTAAAATTACATCTGCAGTCTTAAGAATTTAATCCTAGTCAAAAGTACTATGTGTTATTAAAGATGCTAAAAGCTTCCCTTCCAGACTATTTGACTTCAGATTCCCCATGTTCACTGCAACAGCATTTCCGCACCACAGCAGGAGTTTTCAAAAGTTTCAGAGAAATGTCAGCACCTCCCATGGTGACAGATGCCAGCAGCACACACTCTCTGGGGTACTGGGGAAGACTGGCCTATTGATTTCAAGGTTTGTAGATATTTGGAGCTAATGTTCACACTGCAGATTTTATTCACTTCAGAATGGCTGTTATTTATTCATGGAACTGAAGCTCTTCCTAATACTAGTCTCGGGTTCCTTGCTCTAAAATGCACTGTTTTGCTTCCTGTTACCTCTGGCATTTCAGTATTTCATGGAGTCTACCACACTCTCATCTGATACTGCATTTGATGCAAAACATGGCATCTTAATGCTAAAAGAGACTATTTCTAGTTCAATAAGATAAACTTGCATTGTGGAAGAATGGCTTTTCTTTTCCATGTTTCTTTTTCTTTTTTTAAAGATATGGAGAGGGAAAGGAGAGGGAGAGAGAGATAGAGACCTGCAGCACTGCTTCAACACTTGTGAAGCTTCCTCCCTGTAGGTAAGGACTACGGGCTTGAACCCAGGACCTTATGCACTGTGATGTCTGTGCTCCACCAGGTGCACCACTGCCTGGCCCCAGAATGGCTTTTCTTTTTTTAAAGATTTTAAAAAATATTTATTTATTCCTTTTTGTTGCCCTTGTTGTTTTATTGTTGTAGTTATTATTGTTGTTGATGTTGGATAGGACAGGGAGAAATGGAGAGAGGAGGGGAAGACAGAGGGGGGAGAGAAAGACAGACACCTGCAGACCTGCTTCACTGACTGTGAAGTGACACCCCTGCAGTTGGGGAGCTGGGGACTCGAACCCTAACCCACTGTGCTACCACCCAATTCCCGATGGCTTTTCTTAAGAAACTATGAATACTGCACAGAATAAACTATGTGACTCATACTTAGTCTGTTTATCCACTTTAAATATATTTCTGTAGAGGATTTTTTTTTTTACCCCCATCAAGCAGAGATGAGCCACAGATTTTGTTCTGAAACCAAGAGATCTATTATACATCCAACTCTGTTTAAAAGTCTCAGTGCCTTGTAAAATGAGACTTGGCTGAATGTTTTCCGGGGTGGTCATTGGAGGACACAGCAGAATGCTAGAGCTATTGGCAATGCCTGGTGTGTTTGCTTCTCTCTGCAAATGAGCAGCCAATGGAATTTCTGTGCTTATGACAGCTTTGCAGACAGCCCAGCCCTCTCCACCTAATGTGCATCTAGCCACTGCATCCTGTCAGCCACCCACTTCTCTCCATGTCTACTACAGCTGCTGTATTTCAAACTCCAATTCCAACCCCCCCCCCCCCGACATACACTTGAAGAAAAAAAAAAGTAAAATGTTTCACAACTTTGAAATGGTCACAAACTTAAAAAAGTTACCAGAACTCCTTTCTTCATCCTTTCCAGAACCTTCTGGTAATTCTTAAATACTTGATCCACTCCAGCCTTTACTTTTCTAAAACTAGAATATATGAAAAAAAGGGCAGAAAGGGAAAACACAAAATAAAGCTTGGAAAGGCTGTGGTGCATTGCACCCAAGCAAAGGACTCTGGGGAAGGGAGGCAGGGAGGGGATTGAGAAGGGGAGTTTTGAGGTTCATGATGTTTGAAAGGGACCTAACTTGGTGGTGACAATGTCAGAGTCTTATCACAAGGAGATGAGAAATTGTACCCATGTGTTGACAACTGTACTTACTATACACAGTAGACTCTCACCTACCCATCTAGGTGGGAAGCCAGGTTTGAGCCCCTGCTTCCCACCTGCAGGGGGGACACTTTACAGTGGCGAAGCAGGTCTGCAGTGTTTATCTTTCTCTCTATCTTCCCCTCCTCTCTCAATTGCTCTGCCCTATCAGATAAGAAGAGAGAGATGAAGGAAGAAAGATTTTTAAAAGGAAAAAGATGGCCAACAGAAGCAGTGGTTTCATAGTGCCAGCACTGAGACCCAGCTATAGCCCTGATGGCAATAAATAAAATATTGTTTTAAAGGAAGAGAAATAGCATTTCACTTTTTTGATTCACTAATTCACTGATTAGTATTTATCAGATGGTAAGCTGATGGTCCTGCATTCTCCTTGGGAAATATTTAGGTTGATACCTTTCATACCCACTTCCACTATGCTCACATAATTAACATTGGTCAATTAGATTTTGTTGTAAAGCACATTAAGGATATCCTTGTATTAAAGATACATTTTAATTTGGCCATGCAAAGCTATAACTGAAATAAAAATGAACTATGAATGTGACATTAACATTTGATTATACAATAGCTAAAGTTGATACTACAATTGGATGCCCTACTACACTTAACTCTAACCCCAAACAGTTATTCCAATAAAATTACTTTCCAGAGTACTATCAGCAATAACATGTCATGGCTTCACCTTCATTTTTTCCCTGAGTAGGCAATGACTGGAAAACTTCACTTATATTCAGGCTCTGAGTTTACATTAATCTTTTCTAGAAACCTCCACTCATCTCAAAACTTAGTAAAAATGAATCACTCTTTCATATACTGGAGCTTTACTATGATTCCAAACTTTCTATATTACAACAGATGCCATATGATGGGGCAACTACACACACACACACACACACACACACACACACACACACACACACACACACACACACACCAAATTTTTCCTTAACAGAGTATAAGTTCTTTAAAGGCATTATCTTCTTAATTTTGATATTCCTAAGATTTTCAATTGTTGCCTAGTAGTTAGGTCTCACCAAGAATGAATAATTATTTTTAATTATTTTATTCATGCATTGGATAGAGACAGAAGTTGAGAGGAAAGGGAGAGGGAGAGGAAAAGAGAGCCCTGCAACACTGCTTCATCTCTTGTGAAGTTTTCCCCCTACAGGTGGGGACCAGGGGCTTGAACCTGGTAAGGAAGCATGATAACATTTCAGCTCAACCAGGTGTGTCACAGATAAAGAGAGGAAGAGGGAGAGAGGTCAAGACAGCACCAAAGCTTCCTTCAACGTGCTGTGAAGGCAGCTTGAACCTGGGTCCTGCACATGACAAAGCAGCTTACTACCCAAGTGAACTATTTTTGATGATCTAATAAGCCTTCAGTAAATAGTTGATATCCTTATAAGGGTTGTAGCCACTAACACTTGACCACATTTAACAATTAACTACAGCTATTAAATATTATACTACACACTAACCATTCTTTTGTAAATAGCATAAATCCACATTGCTCCTGTGGTGTGTCCGGCATGCAGGTTGGTGCTTTAATAGTGGGTACTATCTCACCAGTCTAATATATTATTTGTGAAAAACAGTATGATTTTCATGACAGTTTATTCCTTTAGAAAGTAAATATTTTAATTTAATAAAATTAAATACTGGAGTGTGGTCCGGGAGGTGGTACAATGGAGAAAGCATTGGATTCTCTAGCATGAGGTTTTAAGTTCAATCCCTGGCAGCACATGTACCAGGGTAATGCCTGGTTCTTTCTCTCCCCTCCTATCTTTCTCATAAATAAATAAATAAACAAAATTACACTAATTAATTAAATACTAGTGCTGGGCAGTGGCTCATCAGGCTGAGCTCACATGTTACAAGTACAAATACAATTACATTAATTAATTAAATGAATACTGGGGCTCATCAGGTTGAACTCAGGTGTTACCAAGTACAAGGACCCAGGTTCAAGCCCCTAGTTCCCACCTGCTGGGGGGAAGCTTCAAAAGCAGTGAAGCAGTACTCATGTGTCTCTTTCTCTGCCTCCCCCTTCCCTTCTCAATTTTTCTCTGATCTATCACAATAAATGTTTAACAAAAAAAAAAAAAAAAAAAAAACACTAAGTACATACCAAGGGCTGAACTTTTAAAGATATTTTAATTAAGGTCATGTTTTACAAGACTCTTGTGTTAGGCCTAAGGCTTCCCAGCTTCCCCCAAATATGTATGCCCACCTCCTCCTGCCACCAAGTGCCAGCTCCTTCATCCCTTTATCAACTCTCCCTTCTAGACCCTAGTGACTTCAGATCTGGAGCCCTGGGCTCAGGGTTTACACAGGCCTCTTAAATCCTACATGTGAATGGGTTAATCTCCTATTTGTGATTTATCTGGACATGCTTCACTTAGATGTTTAATTTTTGCCCAATAATTAAGCTGTCACCCACCATTTCCATAGATGAATGATTTACTTATTTATTTATCTTTTAATTTCCACCAGGGTTACTGCTGGAGCTCAGTGCCTGCATAATAAATCCACTGCTCTCAAAGCCATTTTCTTCCTTTTTTTTTTAATATATATAATGTAAGACTAAACAATGAAGAGAGGAAAGAGAGAGAGAGAGAGGGAAGATAGTCACCTGTAGTACTTACTTGTTTCACCATTTTTTAAGCTTCCCTCATAGCAGGTGGGGAGTGGGGGCTAGATCCTCGGTCCTGGCACATGGTAGTGTGTGTGCTTAGCCAGATGCACCACCACCTGCCTCCCCATAGATGAAAAATTTTAAAATAAAGTTAAAACAGTAACACACCTTTTCTGCTTAAATGTTCACTTATAGTTTTGTGGCATTTATTTTTTACTTGTTTTTATTGCCATTAAGGTTACTGTTGGGGCTCAGTGCCTACACTATGAATTCACCACTCCTGTGGCCATTTTTATTTCCCTCTTTCTTCTTCTCCTCATCCTCTTCCTCCTTCTCATTTAGAGATGGGGAGGGGTACATATGGTGGTGCACCTAGTTAAGTGCACATAGGATAAGCACAAGGACCCGTGCAAGGATATGAGTTCAAGCCCCCTCTCCCCACCTGCTGGGGGGTCACTTCACACAATCAGTGAAACAAGTCTGCAGGTATCTGTCTTTCTCCCTCTCTATCTCCCACTTCTATCTCAATTTCTCCTTGTCTTATGCAATAAAAATAGAAAAAATGGTTGCAGGAGCAGTAGAATCATAGTGCAGGCACCAAGATAACCCTGGAGGTTAAAGAGAGAAAGAAAGAAAGAAAGAAAGAAAGAAAGAAAGAAAGAAAGAAAGAAAGAAAGAAAGAAAGAGAGGAAAAAGAAAAGGAAGGAAGGAAAGAAGGAAGGAAGGAAGGAAGGAAAGAAGGACATTTACAGCACTGCCTCACTACCTGCAAAGAGATTCCCCACACCCAACAGTCAGAGAACTGGGATTTGAACCTGGCCCTTATTCTTGGTTGGCTTGTGCACTCAACTGGGTGCACCCTGCCTGCATCTATCTCCCTTCCTTCCTTCCTTCCTTCCTTTCCCTCGAAGGTCATTTCTGGGGCTTGGTGCCTGCACTACAAATTTTACATTTTTCATTGAACATTACACTATATTATATATAACTTTAGAGTAAAATTTTTTTTTTTTTTAAATCAACCTGTGGGCAGTCCAGGAGGTGGCACACTGCATAAAGTGTTAGACTACCAAGCATGAGATCCTGGACAGCACATGTATCAATGATGTCTGTTTCTTTTCTTTCCTCTCTCTCTCTCTCTCGCTCTCTCTCCCCACTCTCTCAATTAATAAATCATATATATATATATATATATATATATATATTTACCTTTAAAATATCAACATGTGAATAGTCCCTTTGATACAGTCATTAGAAGTTGTGTAAGCAACTGTTGAGGGTTTTAATGAAGTACTCCACCATGGAACCTGGAAATCCACTGTGTGTGGCCCTGCTGCCTGCAGGGCCTGGAGCTAATACTATTCCTCTATGAACACACAACAAACAACATTTCCATGAACTGAAACTTCAATTAAGTCTTACTCCAGGACCTCCCCTTTGTAAGTCCCTAGGAAAAGGTCTCCACAAAACTTACCAAAAACTCTCTGGTTAGCTTGAATTGGCCAATTGGCCCCATCCTAAAATCCTGAAGCAGTAAACCTCAGGCCCCAGAAAGGTTTATGCCCCAGTTCCTGCTGGGCTCTCTGGGTTTACCCCCTGCTTTGACCTTCCCATATCAACCTGGGAGGCAAGTCCTAGCCCAGCCCAACTTCTCTACTGTAATGCCAGAATGACCTTTAGTTAAACTCAGGTTTCTCATCAGGCACCCCAGGGCTCTACTCAACAAAGGGGAATGTAACTAGGAAGCAACTGTAGGCTCAGAGCAAAGGGAATGTCTAAGTAGTTTATAGACAATCACTAATTTAATAGGTCATAGGCCAGAGAAATAATCTTCAGACAATAGTCTGGACATCACACAGCCAGTAAATGGCGGAATCAAAACTTTTGTTCTAATTGCCAAGTTTATTTTGTTGAAACTGCTTGCAACATAAAAATTTTCAAAGGATACAACATTATTTTTCATTCCAAAAAACAAAACACAGAAGCAATTTAAGTGCAGAAAAAAAAAAATTGTTGGACAGAACCCAAGTTTTAAAAAGAACTGATAGCAGGAATTTTATTTTATATTTTATTTCATTTATTTTACTTTATTTTGAAGGGCCACACAGAAATTATTTTCAGCATTGTGGGTCATTAAAACCTTGTTACAAACTTATAAGCCTCAGTGCTGAGGTCATGGTAATAAAGCAGCCAATAGCTTTTTTTCAGTGGAAGAACTGTATTTCTCTCTCTCTCTCTCTCTCTCTTTCTCTCTCTCTCTCTCTTTCAAGAAAGAGAGATAATGATATACAAGACTGTGGGATAAGAGGGGTACTATTCCACACAATTCCCACCACCAGAGTTCCCCATCTCATCCCCTCCTTTAGAAGGGAAGAGCTGTATTTCAATGAAACTTTATTTACAAAAGCAGGTACTAAGCCATGACTGTGACCCTCTGCACAGCATACTCTTAACCCTGAAACAAGGGAGGGGGGAGATAACAAAATGGTTATGCTAACAGACTCTCTTGCCTGAGGCTCCAAGATCCCAGGTTCAATCCCCCCACACCACCATAAGCCAGAGCTGAGCAGTCTCTGGTTAAAATAATAATAATAATAACCCTAAAACTTATTGGAACTAGAGAGTGACACAGCTAATAGCACACAGTGTGTCAGAATCTGGGTTCTAGCACCACATAACAGTGTCAGGGACAGCAGAAAGAGGTCTCCCAGGATAGTGGAGCTGTTCTCTCCACCACCACCTCCCCCCACCAGCACCACACAAAAAATGTTTTAATGTTATTTATTTATTTATTTATTTATTTATTTGCCTCCATGGTTATCATTGGAGCTCAAGTCCAGCACTATGAATCCAATGCTCCTAGAGGTCATTTTTTATTGGCTAAGACAGAGAGAAATTGAGAGGGAAAGGGAGACAGAGGGAGAGAGGAAGAGAGACACCCGCAGACCTGCTTCACCACTTGTGAAGTGAACCCTTTAGGTGGGGAACCTGGATCCCGTATCCTTGTTGGAGTCATTGCACTTAGTACTATGTGCATTTAACCTGGTGTGCCACCACCCAACCCTTCATTAAAATATTTGTAATATTGAGAAGAGTAATTGAGGGGCTGGGTAATAATATTATTATTATTACTGTTATTAAAAAGTGACCATAGATGTAGTGGTCTAAAATACAAGAAAACTTACACATCTAGGGATCAGAAATACTGAGGCTGAGACCAGAGGCTTGGCAGGACTGCGATCCTTCTAGAGGCTTTAAATAGCAAAGTCTTTGCCTTTTTTTTTTTTTAATTTTTTATTTAAGAAAGGATTAGTGAACAAAAACATAAGGTAGGAGGGGTAAAACTCCACACAATTCCCACCACCCAATCCCCATAACCCACCCCCTCCCATGGTAGCTTTCCCATTCTCTAGCCCTCTGGGAGCATGGACCCAGGGTCGTTGAGGGTTGCAGAAGGTAGAAGGTCTGGCTTCTGTAATTGCTTCCCCGCTGAACATGGGCGTTGACTGGTCGGTCCATACTCCCAGTCTGCCTCTCTCTTTCCCTACTAAGGTGTGTCTCTGGGGAAGCTGAGCTCCAGGACACATTGGTGGGGTCTTCAATCCAGGGAAGCCTAGCCAGCATCCTGGTGGCATCTGGAACCTGGTGATTGAAAAGAGAGTTAACATATGAAGCCAAACAATTTGTTGAGCAATCATGGATCCCAAGCTTGGAATAGTGGAGAGGAAGTGTTAGGGAGGTACTCACTGCAAACTCTAGTGTACTTCTGCTTTCAGGTATATATTTTGCAGTAGTTTATGGATACGTGTGAACATAAGCTCTCTCTCACAGAAACTGGTGTATATCTAGATTATGGGACTTTGTTAGAAAGTGAACCACCTGAGATGAAATTAGAGTGTACTATAAAAGGAAAGGTCTCACCCGAGTAATGAAGTTGAAGGGTTGTCATTCCACACGTGAAGTCTCTGGATACAGTCTGAGGTGAAGCATGTTGAGATGGCAATCGTTGCTTTGGTTAGGTTGTGATCGGCGGATGCAATATTATTTGGTTTGGATTGGGAGATGCATACGGGAAAGTGGGCCCTATCCAAGGGTTCCAGGACTGGGGGAAGTAGGGGCTCTATAGTGAAGATGTGAGGTTCCTGCTGTCTTAGGGTTCAAAAAAACAATCGATATTTAATATTATCATCACATTATTTGTTAATTGGGTTAACTTTGAAAAGTCCCTTTGTTATGGTTTGCTGTACAGTACCCAGTATCTTGTATATAGCTGTGCTATTGGATGCTTCTAATCTACTTGGTCTAGGCTTTTGAGAGATTTGGCATATCAAATACATAGCCTATATATTAAAAAGATTCAGTTTGTCTTTTGAGAAACTTTGAGACATACAATTGATTTCCCCCTCTCATATTAATTAACTACTGATTTATATGTCTACATTTTGCTAGGAGTGTACATAAACACCATTCCCACCACCAAAGGACTGTGACCCATCCCTCCCGCCCACTCCCACCCCCCACTGGCCCAGGAAGCTAGCTGTATGTCTACCCCTCACCACAGGGTTTTTACTTTGGTGCCCTACTCACAATTTGGTCAGGTCCTGCTTTTAGTTTCCCTTTCAGATCTTCTTAGTCAGCTTCTGTTGATGAGTGGGATCATCCCATACTCATCTTTATCTTTCTGACTTAGTTCACTTAACATAATTCCTTCTAGCTCTGTCCAAGATGGGTCAGAGAAGGTGGGTTCATTGTTCTTTATAGCTGCATAGTATAGTCTTTGCCTTTTGTGTTTTCTTGAAGTTACTTATGTATAGAGGCAGAGAGAGAGAGAGAGAGAGACCACAGGACCAAAGCTGCCTTCAGTGAGGTGGGGGTCAGGCTGGAATCTGAGTCACACACATGCCAAAGTGAGCTATCCAAGCTCACTATCCAACTGAGCTATTTCTCTGATCCACACTTTTCCTTTTCCCCAGAGCCATCATTCTAGGCAATTTTTTCTTTAAGATGGAGAGTCATAGAAAGACAGAAAAAGCTATCAAGGGAGGGGATTGGATACGGAGTTCTGGTGGTGGGAACTGTGTGGCAATGTACCCCTCTTATTCTATGGTTTTGTCAATATTTCCCTTTATAAATAAAAATTATATAAATTAAAAAAAAAAATACAGAGAAAACAAGACAAAATAGGAGCAGGGCTTCCTCTGGTGCCATAGCACCTTCTGTATGGTGTCTGACCTCAAACCTGGGCTGTGCACACAGCTACTCACTGTGGCAAGCTAAGAAGATTAAAGTGGAGGCAGAGAAGTCCAAACACAAAGGTGAAATTTGCTTCCCAAGCAAGAAATCACATTCATAAAGGTGCCTTATGCAGATCTGAAAAACCTTACAACTGTAATCACTGAAGATAGGTCAATGAGTTTATCTAACAATATTTCTTTTATCTTAGTAAAGTTTTAGCCATTCCCTGGGATATGTTTTTATTTTGATAAATTATTTTCATCCCTTGTAAAAAATTATTCTGAAAATTAAACAAGTACTTTGTGAATATTTATCTTAATAAGTCTCTGGTATGTACTATGCAAGTAGGAATATATCATATTAATTACTATGTCTAGATGTTTTCACTTTTTAGTAACTTTACCAGAGTGCATTTATTCAGTGAGATTAAAAACTATCTAAATTTCAAATCAAGAAATGGAACCTTCCCTGAAAAAAAAATCCATTTGTCTTCACAAGTTATTCCTTTTATTGGATATATTCATGAGCTAATCATGCCCTTTCCTTGAGTAAACCAGTCTTTAAAACCTAGGCTTTTATATTCAGAATACCGAGCTAATCATGCCCTTTCCTTGAATAAACCTGTCTTCAAAACCTAGGCTTTTATATTCAGAATACCATTCATATATATGAAGTCGCAGAACCCAGAATTTCCGGATGCGATCATAAGAAAATATTTTCAGATACTACTGAAGAAACAGACATTTATAAAGAGGACAAAATAGTCTGAGAGCTTTATAATCCTGTTTTGCCCTGTCCTACACTTCTCCAGAGTTTTCCACTTTACATAATTGTGTTCAGCGATAAGAGGTTCAAGCAGAGGAGTATTAGTTCACCCAGCTGTGCACAGGTTAAAATGTGCAAGGACCTAGGCTCTAGCCCCTTCTGCAAGAGAGAAGTGACAGAAAACTAGTCAGAGAAGCAACAATGATTTGTAATCTCCTCCTTAGAATTGCAAAAGTAACATCTAAAACAATGAAATCATCATGAGCTACGATAATTTGATGAGCCATGGCCAAGGAAATGTAATGTAGTTTCCGGGAGCTAAAGTGATACCTCACCAGGGAGGCAGCAAACTGTGCTTTGCAGGGGATATGGACTGACATAATGCCTGTGCCTAATGCTGAGGATGTAACTAGGAAGTCTGCTTGCAACAGCAACTGAGGAAGCTAGCAAACAGGGGAGTGGAGCTGGTTCTTTCTCCCTCACTCTGGCTCCCTGGGCTTTGCTTGCATATGCTAAATAGGCCCTCTCCTGGACCACCACCCCCCTTAGCCCTTTGGTTTGACCCTTGGTCTCCCTGACAATCTCATTTTAGGATTTGGGAAGGATCAGGAAAGACTATGCAAATTCTTTAAAGACAAGAAGGACTAAAACTTGTTTTTTCATTCCCATTCCCAAGCCTTAGTTCTGTTGCAAATATGTTCTTTGGCATGACTGCCAGGGCGAATGCTAGAGGTACTGGGTGGCAATTAAAGACATAAACATCATAAAGGAGGAGAGCACATCTTCCTTTCCTAGCTTAAAGGTTAACAACTTGGAACTGTTAGGTACAACTCGAGAATTCTAAGCACAATAACAACTTAAATGACACATTAACATTTTCAAGAAACTCATATATGTTATTTCCCTTAATAAGTTCAGGAAGGAGCATTGAAGGTGATGCAATGTTTTGGATAATCCCTATGGGTGAAACTTGTAAAGACTATTAGAAGAGAAATGAGGACAGCAAGCATTCACTGAGAACAAAGAAATGCTAAGGAGAGGAGCAAGATGGACCAAGTGGGCCTCCTTGATAAGGATTCAGAATTTTTAAGTTACTTGCAGAACCAGCTCAATTTTGAAGCATGTTGGACCTGATGTTGCCAGCTTGACAACTGGATGTGTGTGAATTTCCAGTCGTTCTGAAGATGACAGTGGGATGAAATTCCAAATCACCTACATCAGAAGCAGGTACCTCAGGTATGGAGAGGGGAGAGAACAGGTATATCAGTTACTACTCTATCAGCATCACCTGGAGTTGTTAGCTCCTTAAAGGCTGGCTTTTTCTCCTACTGGCTGCATCTGCTGCTCCCTGGAAAAGAGCCCCCCCCCCCCCATGCAATTTTAACAAGCTTCCAGGTGGTTCTGATGCCTGCTCTCCCTGCAGCCAGTGTTACACAAACATCACAAGTGACTGATTTCAGATGAAGATCTGCAGGAACAGTGTCCCATGAAGGTCTAATCAAGAACAAACCTTTGGGGAGGGCCAGGTAGCAGTGCACCTGGCTGAGCACACAGATTGCCATGTACAAGAGCTGGGGTTCAGGCCCCATCCCTGCCTGCAAGGGGGAAGCTTCACAAGTGGTGAGGCAGTGCTACAGGTGTCTCTCTCTCTCTCTGTCTCTCCCCCCTTCTCCTCTCAATTTCTCTCTAATTTATCAAATTGAAAAAATAAATATTTTAAAAATATGAAAAAGAATAACATTTTTATTACTCTCCTAAGTTAGTTATGCATTAAGGTGTCCACACGCACAAACCACACCAATGTTGTTTAAAAATGTCTAAATAGTGAGGGGAGAGGGACAGGCAGTAGCACACAGGGTTAAGCCACATAATGTAATTACGACTCACATAAGGATCCCAGTTCCAGACCCCGGTTCCCCACCTGCAGGTATTGCTTCATGAGCAGTGAAGCAGATCTGCAGGTATCTTTCTCTCCCTTTCTCTATCTTCCCCTCCCCTCCAAATTACTTTCTGTCCTATCCAACAACAACAGCAGTAGCAACAACAATGGGAAAAAGATGGCCGCCGGGAGCAGTGGATTTGTAGCGTAGGCACTGAGCCCCAGAGAGAACCTTGGAGGAAGAAAAAAAAAATCCAAATGGAAAGACATAGTAGGAAATGGAATGTTTTGTCAACATCAAGAATACAAAGACTAATAGACTTTATTTTTATGGGATTGTTAGTTGCATGCTTCTTCACATAGACACATAACCAGCCATCTTAGTTACTTCCAGGGAACCAAGTTATTAAACTTTTGGTAAGATATAGTAATACTTCCCTGCAGATTCAGCTGAAGAATCTATTTCCTCCTATTTAGTTTTAAAATATGCCTTATTGTTTTTATATTCAGAAATTTTCTGCTCCTGTGTGTGTATGTTTCACCTCAGATCTAGTCAACTGCTTCTAAACTACTTTAACAAATTCAAGAAAAAAAATGAAAGAAGTTTCTATTTCAGTACTTAGGAATCTCCACTGTGAGATGACTACTGGATAGGGTTTTGTTTGGAAGTCTAGACTGTTCTTGTTTCTCCTAGAACACCCGAGGATGAGAACAAGATATCGCATATGATGCTGGAGATCAGACTTGGAAATGCCAGCTTCCAAATCCAACGCTTTATCCACAGCAGCACCTCCAGTGGTCAAGACTAGTGTTGTAGTAGAGTTTAAGGAACTCTGATATAGCCCATCAATGATAAGGTTAGTTGGAGATGCAATAGTGCTAAATTAAGCATTTGATTTATTTAAGAAATATCCAGATTTATTTGAAAGTAACCCAAAATGAAGATTCTCCAAAGGTAATTCAGCCCAGGACACTTATTTGAAAAGATTCACACATCCATTTATGCAATTTAAAAATATATTTTCAGTCTAAATATCTTGGATTCTCAACTTGGATTTATTTTCAGGGCAAGGCCACATGGGAAAGGCAATGTGGTGGATTGATTTTTTTTCCATCTAAGGGCCCTCAATGTGCCTTATTGGGGATCATACCAGAGGCCTCAGGGTTGCAAGCTCTGTATTCTCCCAGGTAGACTACTCCTCTACCCCCATTTCCAGCATCCTGTCTGTTCACAAATTATCTTAAGATCACTTGCACCCACCATATTGTTTCCTGTTTCCACAGCTCTTCCTTCTACATATGACAGGCTAATGAGTTTGATGAGTATATATTGTAAAGCTGTCATGCCAATCAAGAACAGACATTCACTGCCTACCTGAAACGTGCTATTGATCTATTTGAATTACATCACTAAAGTCTATAGATATTTTTCCCCCCTCTTCTTGCCTTTATAGAGTTTGATATAAATGAAATCCTACCACAGGGGTTGGAAAACTGGCTCATGGATCAAATCCACCTTCACATCAATTTTTGAAAATCATCAGTACATTAATTTTTTCATTAGTGATTGAATATTGATTTACAAGATTATAATATAACAGGGGTATAACTCCAAACTATTTCCACCACCAGAGTTCTGTGTCCCCATTTCATCCATTAGAAACTGCAGTAGTTCTCCCAAGATCACAGATACGTGTTGACTTTATATCACTCCCCCTTCCATTTATTTTCTAAGGTTCTACCTTCATTTCCTTCCTAAGTCACACCTACGCCTATTATTACTTTCAAGCATCCTTCTTTTTTCTCCTCTTCTCTCAGATAAGAAAAACAGTGTATAACTTCCTCTGATGTTTTCCAGATTTGTCTCCTTTTCACTGATGGCATAAAAACAAGATTCCTTGTGACAAATGCTTTGGGTACTGATGGAAGTGGGGTTCAGGGATCTCTGGTCATCTTCCCCTATCATCTATTCCCCTGGGAGTATGAACCAAAATTCTTTTCCAGATGCAGAAAGTGGGAGTCCTGGCTTCTGTAATTGCTTTCCCACTCATGTATTCTTTCAATCATCGACTTTAAGTTACAATGGTAGAAATTTGAAAAGATTTTTCTGTCCCCCCAAAACTAAATATTTACCATCTCTACAAAAAAATTTTGCTAACTTTATTTGTAGTGTTGTATTCTTTGTGTCTAATTTCTGCTTCAAGTTTATTTTTTAACTCTGTGATAATAATACTTCTTTTTTAAAATTTTTTATTATTTATTTTCCCTTTTGTTGCCCTTGTTTTATTGTTGTTGCAGTTATTATTGTTGTTGTTATTGGATAGGACAGAGAAAACTGGAAAGAGGAGAGGAAGACAGAGATAGACACCTGCAGACCTGCTTCACCGCCTGGCCTGTGAAGTGACTTCCCTGCAGGTGGGGAGCCAGAGCTCAAACCAGGATCCTTATGCTGGTATTTGCGCTTCATGCCATGTGTGCTTAACCTGCTGCACTACCACCCAACCCCATAATACTTCTATACTCTTATTCATTGTTTATCCATTACACTATTCACTAACATTTTACTGTGTGATATAATTATATGGTACCAGTTCCCTTTAACTAGTAGGTGAAAATGTGTATTATTTTATGTTTTGGCTATTAAAATAATATGAAATATGTATTTTTGCAAATATGTAAATAGAACATTATAAATAGGACAGTGATCTCAGAGAGTAGCTGTGATTAATTTGAACAAGTTTAATTTATTATTTTCCATTTAGCACTTTATGGGACCTAAGAAAACTGTCTATTCCAAAGCCACTGAGAGTCAATATTAATATTACAGAAAATTATGCAATTTTTGTTTTTACATGAACATCTATAACCAATAGCAAATGTATCTTTTGTGAATCACTCATTTAATTTTTTTTCATGTAGTTATCCAGTTGTCTCAGTACCACTGCTGAAAATGTATCATTTCTCTTAAGTAACTATCTCTTTATTCATCAATAAAAGTCTTTCCCTTCATTTATATATTCTTCAGCAATATTAAGTAGCTTTCAGGTAAGAGGTTTTGTAAATATTTTCTTTAACCTAGTCTTACATGTTACATATCTTTTTCTTTTATTTAAAATGCTTTTAGAATTTGATTTGATTTCCACTTTTTACAGCATATAAAAATGTGATTCTTTTTAATGTTTACTTTTTGTTTTATCTAGTTCATTTGTTTGTTTTGTTTATGTACCACATGTGAGTGAAATTATACAGTATTTATCTTCTCACTCCCATTCATCTATTTTGGGCACATTCTGTCCCCCCCTCAAATAGGCCAAAATTCTAGAGAACAGACTCTATGTCAACTCCTTTATATTCTCAATGCCTTTCCCTCCTCCCTAGCCAAAAAATATAAAGGGAGAGGAGAAGAAGAAGAAAGAAGAGGAAGAGGAGGGGGAGAAAAAGAGAAGGAAGGAGGAGAATAAAAGGAGGAGGGGAGAGAGGAGGAAAAGGAAAATGGGGGGAGGGGAGAAGAAGAAGGAAAAAGAAAAGGAGAAAGAATGGGAAAGGGAAAGGTAAGAGGGAGAAGGAAGGAATAATGATTTTCCTATGCATGCATAAGAAGGCGTACTTATTAAGTATTTGCTGAATTGAGTTACACTTATTACAGCATAGCTACTTTCCAGACTACATAATTCATCATCACCATCAACAACAATAACATTATATTCACCCGCAAATATTTTAGGAGGCCTCTATCTTGTGCAAGATTCTTCAGAGAATATCCACAGAGGCTAGTTGGGTAGATTTAGAAGGAGCTTCTGGATGACTCTTGAGGGAGAAGCAGAGAGGCAAGATTTTTAAACATATATAGTCTTATTTTTTCTTTTTGTATAGGGCCAGAGCCTCACACATATACCACTACTTATAGAACAACAACAAAATTAATTTGGAGAGAGGAAGAGGCAAAACAATCCTAGAATTGTAATATGTCACTCCCATATAGTGCTGAGGCTCAAGTCTGAGACACTCTCACATACAATGAACTATCTCTCAGTCCTTCTCAGTTCTCATTGGCTTTTCTTACTGAATCCTTTTGCCTTCTTCCTTCCTTCCTTTTTTTCTTTCCTTCTTTCTTTCTTTCTTTCTTTCTTTCTTTCTTTCTTTCTCTCTCTCTCTACCTCTCTCTCTCTTTCTTCTTTTTTTTTTGCCACCAGGGTTGCCATTGGTAATTGATGTCTGCATTACTCTACTCTCAGAAGCCATTTATATTTATTTATTTTCAATAGAGGAAGAGTGATGAGTAGAGAAGGGAAGGGAAAGACAGAAGGAAAGATATCTGCAACACTACTCTACCACTGTGCAGGTGAGCACTGGAGGCCCTCAAGCATGGGTTTTTGTATGCTCTCTGCCGTGTGAGCCACTACCAGGACCCTTCATTGACATTTGTTTTTTTTTTTTGCCTCCAGGGTTATTGCTGAGGCTCGGTGCCTGCACTATGAATCCACTGGTCCTGGAGGCCATTTTTTTCCTTTTGTTTCCCTTATTGTTCATCGTCATTATTATTATTGTTGTTGTTATTGCTGTCATTGTTATTAGATAGGACAGAGAGAAATGGAGAGAGGAGGGGAAGATGGGGGAGAGAAATACAGACATCTGCAGACCTGCCTCACCGCCTGTGAAGCAACCCCCTGCAGGTGGAGAGCAGGGGGCTCCTATGGGGATCCTTATGCAGGTGCTTGTGGTTTGCGCCATGTGCACTTAACCTGTTGTGGTACCACCCAGCCCCCCTTAATTGACTTCTTTTATATACTTTTAAAAATGATTTGTGAAATTCTATATAAATTTTCTGACTATATATAGAATATGGGTTGTTCCATTCTACCTTTTGCCCTCTTCTCTGTAGTAGTAATTACTCTGTAGTAGTAATTACTCCATTACATATGATAAAGAATGGAAATGGAGGCTGGAGAGTCAGCACAAAAGTTCACACAACAGAATTTCATGCCTGATGTTCACGAGTTCCAGGATCAATTTCTGGCACCACCATAAGTTAGAGATGAAAAGTGCTCTGATTCAAAAAAAATTTAGAAAAGGAAAATAAATAGAAATGGTAATAGACATCCTTTTCTTGACTTTGATCAATCTTTTTATAGAACATGTATAATACTTCACCTCTAAAAATTATGTTATCTGAAGATATTTATATTTGATTTTATTAAGATTTATCTGTCAGTGAAATATTTACAACTCTTTTTGAAGCATACCCTGACCTCAGTAATAGTTTATTCAGACTTCCATGAAATCATTCTTTTCTTTGCTTCCTTCCTCCCTCCCTCCCTCCCTTCTTCTTCTTACTTATAATTGGTTAGGACAGAGAGAAATTGAGAAAAGAGGGGAGATGGAGAGAGGGAGAATAAAAATAGACACCTGCAGACATACTTCACCAATCATGAAGCTCCCCTTCCCTAGGCAAGTGCTCGACATGGGTCCTTGTGCTTGGTAATATGTACATTTAACCAGGTGTGCCACTGCCTGGCCCTCACTCCTATTTTCATTTACTCATTAATCTAAGTCAAAACACATTTCTGGGGATCACATTAATTCATCCAAATATTGAAACAGAAGTAGAATAGCCTCATCATGATTTTTCCCTCTGATACTGTCTTCTTCACTGCAACAGTAAGCAGGTGAAATGAGAACAATGCAGGAGGTCTAGGCAGTGGCTATCCTGGTTAGGCATACATGTCCCAACATGCAAAGTTATCGGTTCAAGCCCCAAGTTCAGACATGTAGGGGGAAGATCTCAGAGTAGTGAAACAGTGCTACAGGTTATTGAAAAAAATGAAACATAAGACCTGAAATTCTAAACCTCCAAGAAAAACATATAGGTGTAAACTCCTTGACATAGAATTAGGGTGTAACTTTCTAGACATGACATCAAAACACTAACACAAACACTAAAAGCTGTTTGTGTTGGATCATGAGCACTATTCATGTTAAAGAATGCTATTCTTAGTCTAAAGTCCACCTGTTTTTTAATTTTTATTTATAAAATGGAAATATTGACAAGACTATAGGATAAGAGTTGTACAAGTCCACACAATTCCCACCCCCAGAATTCCGTATCCAATCCGCTCCCTTGATAATTGCTTCCCTATTTTTCAAAGGAGGATGAAGTATCTTCCTTTTTCTGCTGGTCTGAACAGGGATCTTGATGTCTCTTTTCTATTGATTATTCAGTAGCATGCAAATTAAGTAACATGCCTATCTCCTAAACATCCTTAGATAGAAACCACTGACTTCTTCATTGCAGCGGCAGAGAAACCAGCCCTGCAGAGCTGCCCTCATGTGTGCAATGATAAATGCTTTCTGATTTTCCCAGAAACACTGACATTTTCAATGAATACACAACACAAAGGCAGAGCCAAGACCCTGGCCTTATACAGCCTCACATTTTAGGATCTTATAAATATTGTTTTGAGCTGGATCGAGTCCATAGTGCTAAATATGCTCTATCACATTCATCCCCATGGAAACAGACAAGATGTCACAAACACATGACTATGAATTCAGTGCTTAATGGGGAAAATGTAAAAGGAAGATCTTCTTTGGCTTAAAGAAGGCTCTTATTGGAACAATAAGTGATGGGAGTGAGGAAGAGAGGAAATGGTGGAAGTTTATCTTTTCTTTCAAACAAATGGGTTTTCCCAAAAGGAAGAAAAAAAAAAACTGAGGTTCCAAAGTGGAAAATGACTCATTAGACATAAATCAAATGAGAAAGCAATTTCCAATGATGTCAGATCCTTAAGGGTGGAAGTTAATTTCAGGGCTAAGCCATTCCATTTCTCACTAGCAATTGCTTATAAGGAAAACCACCCTTAGTGTAGTATCCCACTAATGAGCTAGTATACAGGCCTCCTGACACTGCCTCACCCCTTTCAATAGAGACATACCCCACTGAGTGCACAAATTAACATGTGTAAGGACCCAGGTTCAAGCCCACCCCCCCTCCGTCCCCACCTACAAGAGGGAAGTTTCAGGAACAATGTAGTGTTGCAAGTGTCCTTTTCTCTATTCCTCTTTTTTTAAAAGTTTTTTAAAAAATTATTTTTATTGATTGGATAGAGACAGCCAGAAATCAAGAGGGTAGCGGGAGATAGAGAAAGAGAGAGACACCTGCAGCATACCACTTGCAAAGTTTTCCCACTGCAGGTGGGGACCAGGGGCTCAAAGCCCCTGTGCATTGTTAACGTGCACTCAACCAGGTGCTCCTCCACCCAGCCCCTCTCTTTTCCTCTCTATACCCCTCCCCCCTCAATTTCTTTGTCTTATCAAGTTAAAAAAATTATATATATATATATTAATTGAATGGCATGACTTAAAAAATAATGTCACTCACCGGTGTAAGGATCCCGGTTCGAGCCCCCAGATCCCCCTGCCCTGCAAGGGAGTCGCTTCACAGGCGGTGAAGCAGGTCTGCAGGTGTCTATCTTTTTCTCCCCCTTTCTATCTTCCCCTCCTCTCTCCGTTTCTCTCTGTCCTATCTAACAACAATGACATCAATAACAACAACAATAGTAACTACAACAACAATAAAAAGACAACAAGGGCAACAAAAGGGAAAATAAATAAATAAAATTTTTTAAAAAGAAAATTTATAAAAAAAAATGCCACTCAAAACTACTAATAAACTACTGTCAAAAAGGCCTGACAATTCGTTCATGTTAAGGCTAATCAGCCCAAGTTCACTCTGTGACTTTGACATGTTGCCCTTTGTTTACTTTTGGAACAAGTGGAGCAGAAGTGAACTTTTGGGCTCTGCACACTCCTTGTACTCTGCCATCGATATTTTGCTCCTGTCTTCTCACTTGAAGGAAAATGTATGGCCCTTCATCTACACAATTTACAGTCTTATGTATTATTCTTTCAGTCACATACCAAGTGCAGCCTCCATTTTGACTAGTTGTGGTTCTGCATTTCTAGCCCTCTTATGAACTATGACTGCTTTGAATCGCCTTTCTTTCTTAGACACTTTTTTCTTTCTTCAATAAACTCAAAGCCATAAGAAGAAAATTTAAAAATAAGACATCTAGAGAGCTGGGTGGTGGTGCATCTGGTTGAGCACACATGTTTCAATGCACAAGGACTCAGATTTGAGCCTCTGGTCCCCACCTGTAGGAGGAAAGCTTTGCAAGTGGTGAAGCAGTGCTGCAGGTATCTGTCTCTCTTCCTATCTTCCCTTTCCCTCTCAATTTATGACTTTATCAAATAAAGATAAAATATGACTTACATAAATACTATTAGACATTTCTGTTAATTAAATATGATTTTTTACTTATATAAAACTAATCTTAAACAGTATCAAATCCTGGTAGAACCAGAAGAAGAGTAAGATAGTGGTGCACCTGGTTGAGTGTATATATTACCATGCACAGGGCCCCAGGGTTCAAGCTCTGGGTCTGCACCTGCAACAGAGGCAAGCTTCATGAGAGGGGAGCAACGTCGTAGGTGTCTCTCCCTCTTATCTCCTCCTTCCCTCTCAGTTTCTCTGTCTCTGTCAAAAAGAAAAAAAAAGAAAGAAAGGAAGGAAGGAAAGTAGGAAGGAAGGAAGGAAGGAAGGAAGGAAGGAAGGAAGGAAGGAAGGAAGGAAGAAAGAAAAAAGAATAGGATGGGGTGGGATGGAATGGAATATGGAATGAAAAAATGCCTGGCTAGGCCAGACCAGGCCACCAGCTGTGGTAGATTCATTGCAAAGGCACCAACTCTCAGCAATAACTCTGGTGACAAAGAAGAAAGGAGGAGGAGGAGGAGCAGGAGGAGGAGCAGGAGGAGGAACAGGAGGAGGAGCAGAAGGAGGAGCAGGAGGGTGAGGAGGAGCAGGAGGGTGAGGAGGAGCAGAAGAAGGAGCAGGAGGAGCAGGAGAAGGAGTAGGAGGAGCAGAAGGAGGAGGAGCAGGAGGAGGAGCAGGAAGAGGAGGAGCAGGAGGAGCAGAAGGAGGAGGAGCAGCAGGAGGAGGAGGAGCAGAAGGAGAAGGAGCAGGAGGAGGAGGAGGAGCAGAAGGAGGAGGAGAAGGAGGAGGAGCAGGACAAGGAGGAGCAGGACGACGAGGAGCAGGAGGAGCAGCAGGAGGAGGAGCAGGAGGAGGAAGAGCAGGAGGAGCAGCAGGAGGAGGAGCAGGAGGAGGAGCAAGAGGAGGAGGAACAGGAGGAGGAGCAGGAGGAGGAGGAACAGAAGGAGGATCAGGAGAAGAGAAACAAAAACTAGAAAAAAACTGCATATAAATCTCAATGGCACATTAAAGGGGATAACTATTTTACAACCTTAACATTTAACTTATATGTGTTTCATGAACCACAGTAAGAACAGTAGATGCTTTCACATCATCCTTGTATAAATGAGAAAATGTACCTGTAGAGAAGCTATATGGTTTACTCACATCACAGTGGATATCTGAGTTAAATTTAGGATTAGAGCTGACAACTTTCAGGTAAACATTTCACTCACGTAGCCAAAACTGGAAGGAGTCGTTTGTAACCTTAAACCAAATAGTTCTAAACTCTCTCACAATAGAGATATGTACTATTTTAAATTTGAGTAGCTCACATAATTAAATGTCTCTACTGAAAATTTCCCAAGAAGAGAAAAATTAGGGGAGTCAGGCAGTGAGATTTGTGCCTGGACTTATTAATGCAGTAATAAAAATTTTCTTTGGCATAACCTTGAGTGTCTATAGCATTCAAAAATCCCTTCTTGACTCTCTCATAGAGAAGAAGTTAATTTTAACTGTTGGTAAATTAGCTTTAACTTATTTTCAACTGTTTTCTTACTTTCAAAAATTTATTTACAATTTTTGGTATGAAGTTAATGTTAAGGAAGTAACATTTTCTTAGACAAATTGCTGAGTTGACTCCAGAATCTAGATGACAGATCAACATCACGGTAATTTTTCTTCAATGATTAATCATCTACATTTGCAATAATTTGAATACCTAAAACTAACTGAAAGGAACTTGTCCTTTTTTTTAGGATATTTCCCACGATCAGTAAAAATTTCTTTAGGTAGCTACAAAAAGCAATTTAATATGAATTCACCATTAAATTCAATAAAGTCCATTGTCCTAGCCTACTGCCTTTAGGAATTTGACTATTATGTGTTTCTCATTGTAAGTGACTGCTTTTTAACCTACGATCAAACAGATTTCTGGTGGAAAAGGAGAGAAACCTTTTTACAATAAAAGGCATCACATAGTTGATCACATAGTATAATTCAAATAAGTCTATATTGTCTACTAGCAGACATGACTTCAAAACTACTTGTCAACCCTATGACAAAGGGAACGAATCTAGGTGATACAAGTAACTGAGGGTGCGAGGTAAACAGTGTAGCAGGCACTGGTTTCAGTGACCTGCCTCTTGATATTGGAGCTCTGTGTAATACTTTCCCTTTGTGGGTGTTCTCACCTAAAAACTCATTTCATTCTGACAAAAGTGATACAAGGACACTTCTGTGATTAAGCTACTAAAAACGCAATGCCATTTGTCTCACAGGTTTCCTTTCTCTACTGCCTTCTTGACTTATATCTGTGATGAACGAAGTTGCCCTTTGTCAGAGGGCTATGTGGTGAGGACATGAAGGTCTTCACCAGTAGAAGACAGCAATGAGTCCTTCATTCAAAAAAAAAAAAAAAAAACAGTTCGAGCCCCCGGCTCCCCACCTGCAGGCAGGTCCCTTCACAGGCGGTGAAGCAGGTCTGCAGGTGTCTGTCTTTCTCTCCCCCTCTCTGTCTTCCCCTCCTCTCCCCATTTCTCTCTGTCCTATCCAACAATAACAACATCAATAACTACAACAATAAAAAATAATAATAAAAAAAAAAGCACAAGGGACTGAGTTCTACCAATAACTTAGTCAAATGAGCTTGGAATCAGATGAGGTCTCGGTAGAACTCTGAGTGTACTATAATTTCAAGGGAAATCTTTTTTTTTTTTCATGGGCCCCTTGGAATATACCTAAAATAAACCTACTAGCTTTTTCCAAAATGGAGACCCCAAATCTCATCTACTATATTCTTGCCTCTAGGTTCATGATTATTAAACGATTTGTTCTTCTTTATATCTTTTTTTAAATTTCTTTATTGGGGAATTAATGTTTTACATTTGATAGTAAATACAATAATTTGTACATGCATAACATTTCTCAGTTTTCCGAGGGAAATCTTAATTGCACCTTGTAAGAGGACTTGAAAAAGAGGAGCAGGAGCTAGGTGGTGGCACACCTAGTAGAGCACTCATATTACCGTGCATATGGCAGGGCTCAAGCACTGGACCCTTACCTAGAGGGGGAAAGTCTCATGAGTGGTGAAGCAAGTCTGCTAGGCTCTCTCTCACTCCTACTCTGTCACTGCCTTCTTTCTCATGAGTGGTGAAGCAAGTCTGCTAATCTCTCTTTCTCTCTCCCACTCTATCTCTGCTTTCTCTATTCAAAATAAATAAATATTTTTTAAAAACACAAAGAAATGAAATAGAGGACCCAGCTAAGATCTGACTATATCCATAGACCACAGAAAGTGTGAGATTAAAAAACACAGCTACTCTAAATAGCTATTTTCAGATATTTTGCAAAACAGCAACAGATCACTAATACAGGGTACAATACAACTTCAAAGAAATTGATTCTATCATTAGAATCAGATTTATAACTAATGAACTAGGCAAATACAAATCAATATATTTAATCTCTAAGATGCATGGTGATTGGCTCTTAGATATGAGATTTAAAGTGCATAGTCAAAGCAAGTCCTAAACCATTGTACCAGATGATGATGAAAATGTTAGGAGATTATGTGGCCCCAGATTATGTGGTTTTAGAGCCACAGAGGGATATGGAATGTTCTTATATGGAATGTTCATGGCATTACTAGACAACACTACATCAAACTTCTCTCTGACTGAGAATTGCTCCAAGTTTTTGAGTTAAGTGAAACAGTATTATTTAATCTAACATTAACTGAGTTGCCTGGTAATATGCAGAAATCAAGTGATCCAAAATAGAACTCTCAGATTCCTCATATATCTGAATAGCTCAGATTAAGAATATTAAATGCACTAAAGAGTACCCTGGATCTTTTGCAATTAACTGATAAAATACATTTCTTCTAACAGTGACAGTCATAAAAACATGTAATTAAATATTGACATACAATGGCTGTACTAAAATGAACTGCAGTGAAAGTGCCAGGCAAACATTTTTAAAAAGCACCAATACTATATATGTATGATGGTTGTTTTGTCATGATCAGACATCAAAGTCAACACATATAAAAGGACACTTCTGAGGCAACAGCATATAGTGCCTCAAAGCCAGCTATGCTTGAGATAAGCTTTAAAGTCTATTACATTAAAAAAAAATTAAATTGTCCCTTGTGTGAAAATGTTCAGAAATTGCATGGGAGAACAAATTGCTTTTGAACATTTTAAACTATAAGGGGCTTTCCACAGACTTGAAATAATTTTCAAACAATTCAATATTATATATCACTTCCAACCAAATTTTGAAAGTTAGTAATAAAAATATCTATAGAGCACATTATCTAACAATCTAAAGGAAATTAAATCCTGAAAGTCACAAGGACAAAGGAAGGGGTTGCCAACTCTCAAGATTAGTAGGAAATGGATTAGAGGCTGGGGCTGAGACTCCAAGGTCCTAGGTTCAATTCCCAGAACCACCGTAAGTTAGAAGTTGAGCAGTGCTTTGGTCTCTCTCTCTCTCCTCTCTCGTCTCTCTCTCTCTTTCTCCCTCCCTTCCCCCTACTTCTCTCCCTCTCTCCTTCACTCCCTCTCTCTCAAGTAAAATTTAAAAGGAAAAGACATGGATCAGAGTTTATCTGTGAGAGGAATAATGTCTTCACTATTATTAGAGCTATTTTCACAGGTCTTCATGAGACTGGTCAGGTGAACATATTACAAATACTTAGATCCAAATGTTCTTCCCTGTTCTTAAAAAACAGTTCATGGAAGTCCTAGAAAACCCTAATTTTCCCTGTGAAGTTTTCTTTTGTGACAATGTGGTATTCCACTAACACACAAATACCTGACACATTTTTTTAAGATCAATGGAGGCCAGGTGGTGGCCCACTCAGTTAAGCACACATATTATTAGCAAGCTCAAGGACCCAAGTTTGAGCCCCTGCTCCCTACCTGCAGTGTGGCTGCTTCAAGAGTGGTGAAGCAGATCTGTAGGTATCTGTCTTTCTCCTAATCTATCTATAGCAATGAGGAAGAATAAGAAAGCAAAAAGGAAAACAATGGACTCCAGAAGCAGGCTTCATAGTGCCTGCACTGAGCCCCAATGATTATCCTAGTGGCAACTGAAGGAAAAAAAAAAAAAAAACGATTGTGGTCCGGGAGATGGCACAGTGGCTAAGGCATGGGACTCTCAAGCATGAGGACCTGAGTTCAATCCCCAGAAGCACATGTACCAGAGTGATGTCTGGCTCTCTCTCTCTCTCTCTCTCTCTCTCTCTCTCTTTTTCTCTCTCTCTCTCTCTCTCTCTCATCTTTCTCTTTAATAAATAAATAAAATATTTAAAAAAAATCAATTCACCCATTTGAAATTTGGACTGAGTGTGGTATACTGAACCAAAACAAAAGACTTTGGGGAAAGAGAGAAAGGCATGGGATGAAGAGCTCTGGGGTCCTGATAAGCGATGCTAGAAAGGACCTAAGCTATGGGAAAGAGTACCTTACAGATTCTTATCATGGGGAGATGAGGTCCTACTTATGTGTCAACCATCCCTCGATAAAGCGGATTAAAAAAAAGAAAATAGAAAAAAATATAATAATTTCCCCAACTCTTCTATAAGGAGCTTAAGAAACTGAAACTTAATAAGAACCTAGTTTGTTCTAGGTATTGTTTTAATATTAGTCACTCAGAAACAATGCTGTTGCTACTATGTACTGCCACCTTTCTGCAATTGGAAATGTAACCCATGTCCTCATCTGGCATCTATACATAAGGAAAATAAGGTTTCTTTCTTTAGGGTTAATCTGTAAATCAGCTTATAATAAGTTAAAAGAGAGATATACAAACTCATCTTGGAAATTCTGAGTGGCCTCCAACTCAGGAAATCATATTAACATATCTAAAAGTAGCTTGTCTTAATCAGAAGCACAGCATCTAAGTTTATATGGATAAAACAAAGCTGAGATCACAACCTGTACATTATTAAAGTTTAAATTCAGTTTAGTATTTTGTCAGTTATTTACATATCCAATAAATGTCAAATATGTGTATAGATTTTTCACTGTATATTTGTTAAAATACAGAAAAGCAATAAGAAGTTGAGCTTTCAACTTTCAGATTCAGACAGAGATAAATTAAACTATGCAAAATAGTTTCCTCACATACATAGCTTTGACTATAATATAATTTTGTCAACTATAAAATTATATTATCTTCATTTTATGATTTTCACTGTGACCCAGAAATACTTACTTGGTTCAATATGTCATTAATACTTTCTCAAATTCAATTGCAATTTGAATTGAAAACAATAATAAATAAAAAACCAACTGCATCTTACCACTGCCTGCCTTGGCCAATATCTCTAGTCTCACCCCTACTTTATTATAACCCTTTTTCCTTAGCGACATCTTGAATTGTTCATTAAACAGCTCATTTTCCTTTACATTTGAAGATTTTATACGTACTAGAAAAATCTAATACCACTAAAGTCAACTCACTCACTGATGTCTAACCCTTGAAGATGAAGATTTCCAAAAGAGCCTTCCCCTGACAAATTCTGAATAACTCTGGTTACCTGCTCAGGTGTTACCACACCTTCCAAAGAAAGAAGTCACAAGACTGGAACTGAGTTTTTTGGTCAACCTCACTGGCTTGAACATATATGACTCCTGTCCTCTACTGATCTGGGGAAAAATCCATTTTAAGCTCTCTGTGTCATCATTCATCATCTGCCTCCTAAGTTATTTGTGTCTTTCATGAAAAAGTTGTTTTTATTTTTCTTTCTTTCTTTCTTTCCTTTTTTTTTCACCACTAGGGCTTAATTCAGTGTTGACTTTTTCAGATAGATAGATGACCGGTAGATGGATGATAGGTAGAAAGACAATAGGAAAAGACAGGGAAGAACTCAACAGCACTGAAGCTTCTTCCAGTGCTGAGTTTGAACCGGGTTCACATGCATCATGGAAAAAATATTTTTAAAAAATCTTCAGCTCCTGTCTATAATCTGCTATCATAAGGCTCATGCACAGACCTTGTTTTATAACAACTAGGAGTTGTGTAATAGAAAATACCCACCTCCCTTAGTTTCTGTCTATAAAAGTTACCTTTTTCTACTTTTATTTTTACTATTTTAATTAATTCATCAAATAGTAAGTGAACAAACCATTAATCCTACCATTTTTGCCATCCTCCCTCAATTTCAATTTGTCAGTTGATGATTTTGTTCAACTTGCTTAATTATATATCATTTCAGTGAACCAAATATGAGGAGGCAACTTTGTTCTTCCTGATGGCAAATCAGAGGCACGACAAGGTGCTAGAGAGGGAGCTGGACAACGGCTTAATTAAGGTGGTCAGAAAAGCAATTCAAAGGTCACTGTAAGTCTCTGTAACTTTAGAATTACAAATGGCTTCCCCCTTAAAGTAGACTCTTGTCATAATACAGGTTCTGATCATTCTATTGTTACTTCTTCTCCAGAAATACATTTCCTTTTGTAGATAAAGATAGAGCCAGAGGGAGAGACAAACATAGAGGGAGAGAGAGAGACGTACTCCACAACAACATACACACACACACACACACACACACACGGGCTATAATATTTGACAGTGTAAAAAGTTACGCTCAACATATACTGAGTTAATGCTAGAAACCCAAGAATACAATCTAAATATATATATCAGGCATACTTTTTTGCAAAACAGCCAAAGCAATTTGTGAAGATAAGGAAATCACATGCTGAGAGAATTTCTCCTTCCTTCACCTTTCTGTCTATTCAAGTCCTCCATTCCACAGGCTCAGATGATACTTGCCCACATTGTTAACAGTTATCTTCTTTGCCAAGCCCACTGGAACAATGATAATATCCTCTAGAAAAAAACACCCTGAGAGACACACCTAGACACAACGCTTCACCACATATCTGAGCATCCATTTGTCCAGTCAAGTCAGCACACAAAATTATTTGTCAGACACTATATGTCTGTGTTTAACCAGTAGTGTGAGAGGAGAAATTGACAGTCAAAATTCTGAGATGACAAAATAACTGAATGACTTAGACTTGTGAATATAATAAAAGGCAATGCTCTGTACAACTCCAAGGTGTTAAGGAGGTTATTACATAGTTCACAATATGAACAGTGAGTCCCCACACAGGCACATCAGTATACATAAATAGCTACAGTTGGATTTATTCAAACTGCTGACACAGATCTTGAAGAAAACCCTTAAATTGTGTCCTGATTGTGTCACAGTATTCCCATGGAGTTGGCTAGAAATTAAGAGTTCACTCCTTTTTGCTTATCAATGATGCTTTCTATAAATCAGGATTTAAAACATGTTTAGGCAAAATGAGAATGGGCTTCTTCCTTGCAACCCCAGAGAATCATTCTAATAAGCTGACTAAAGTCAAAATTAACATTTTTTTTCTAAACTGAAGGCAAAAAAAATATTATTCCTTGAATTTGAACCTACAAATAGCTGTTTTTAATTTTGTGTAAACTCAATGCCATGTATGCCTATGTTAAATCAAAAGACATATTCTAGAAATATAATGGACATTTCAGTAGTTCTTTTTTAACATTTTTATTAATGACTGAATAAGAGAGGTGTAATTCCACAACCTTCCCACCACCAGAGTTCTGTGTCCTCATTACTTTTATTAGAAACTGCATTAATTCTGCCAAGATCACAGATATGGGCTGACTATTATTTCTATAACTATCTATGTTTATACATATATATATATTTGGCCATTTTTCTATAGTCCAGCCTTCTCTTCCTCTCTAAGTCACAAAGTCATATCTATTGCTTCTGAGTGTCTTTCCTTTTTTTTTTTTCTTCTCCTCTTTCTCTAGGTTGGAATTCAAGTTCACAGCCCTCTGGTACTCATCCCCTAACGTTTACCCCTCTGGGAGTATGGACCAAAATTCTTTCTGAGGTGCAGAAGGTAGAAGGTCTGGTTTCTGTAACTGCTTCTCCAGTGGACATGGGCACTGACAGGTTGATCCATACAGCCAGCCTGTTTCTATCTTTCCCTAGGGCTCTGGAGAGATGAGGCTCCAGGACACATTGGTGAGTTGTCTGCCCAGGAAGTTCAGGATGAAATCTGCACCTTGGTTGATGAAATGCAATATGATATAAAATGGCGTAAAATGTTTAATAAACAGGAAACATAAAGTAGGAACAGAGCAGATGCGAATAGGGTTTTTTTTTGGTAGATAGAAGCTAGGATGTCTATTTTAGGCATGTTATTATGGGGACTATGACCTGTACTTTTTGGTAGAGGTTGATAGATAACCTGCAAGTGGTTTAAAAATATTGTCTGGAAAGCTGAGTCAGGGCATAAAGTAGCTCTCAAACTTGAAGAAAATAAATAAATAAATAAATAAAATTAGCTATTTACCATGTTGATCTGACCTGGGAGCCATATCTACTTATATTTAGCATAGGAGCCTCATCTCAGAGCCCCTGTCAGTCTGTGTTCTCAGTCTGTGGTCATAGCTGAGAACATGGTAGGCTGAACAGTTAAGTAGTTTTAATTAATATGTACTGACCAAGGAGTTAAAAGAAAATGACAATTTTTAATTTTCCAACTTCTTGATGAGAGGAAAAGGAAGAAAAACTACTTAACAATCTCTGTAGCCAAATTAATATCTTGGAGTGGTTCCCTAAACAATCAAGACATGTTTGGACTTATTTTGTATCATTCTATTACTAGGAAAACAAATATTTCCAGAATTTATTCCTAAGATATCTTCCCTCTTTATGTCTAATGTAGAGATGATTCCCTAGTAGAGCAAATTCTACCATTTCATTGTGTAACAGTGTTATTAACTGATGTTTTCTTTCTAAATGGTTTGAAAATTATCAAAAATTCCAGCTGCATTATGTATCACAGACTTGACAAGTGAAAACCAGAAAATTACATGTATTCTTTTAATCAAAATGTAGTCTAGAAGAAACAGAGCTAGAGAAACAGAAAGATACCACAGCACCTAAGCTTCCTTCACTGTGGTAGGGGCTGGGCTTAAACCCTGGTCATGTCCATGGCAAAACAAGTGCTCTATCTAAGTATCTAAGTACACTATCTTGTAGACCCACAAAATAACATAAAATATTAAATTGGGCTGGGTGGTATGCTGTCGTGCACAATGACCTGGGTTAAAGTCCCTGGGCCTCACCTGCAGAGGGAAAGTTACCATGAGTGGTAAAGCTGGGCTGCAGGTGTCTTTCCTTCTGACTTTCTTCCCTTCTCTCTCTCTTTATCTCTATGTCTGACCTACATAATAAAGAGGAGGAGATGATTCTTGGAGCAGTGGAGTCCATCATTATGTGGGCACCAAGCCCCAACAACGGCCATGGTTAAAAACAACAACAAGGGGGTCGGGCGGTGGCGCAGTGGGTTAAGAGCATGTGGCGCAAAGCACAGGGACCGGCGTTAAGAATCCCGGTTCGAGCCCCCGGCTCCCCACCTGCAGGGGAATCGCTTCACAGGCGGTGAAGCAGGTCTGCAGGTGTCTATCTTTCTCTCCCCTTCTCTGTCTTCCCCTCCTCTCTCCATTTCTCTCTGTCCTATCCAACAACGAATTGCGTCAACAAGGGCAATAATAATAACCACAACGAAGCTACAACAAGGGCAACAAAAGGGGAACAAAAATGGCCTCCAGGAGCGGTGGATTCATGGTGCAGGCACCGAGCCCAGCAATAACCCTGGAGGAGGAAAAGAAGAAAAAAAGAAAAGAAAAAAAAAACATTTATGATGAAAATGATAGTAATAATAACATATGTTTCATATTAGTCCTTGCTGCAAACATCAAAAGTTAAAGGTTGGGTCTAGATATAGAAATTGGTATAATGTCTCCAATTTTTCCCAATTATATGGGAAATTAGGTGATAGAATGATAGATGTTGAATTATCCAGACATGTGTCAGTTGCTCAAGAATGACAGTGATATTCCTTCAGCGTGTGACAGTACAGGTGAACTATTTTCCTTCCACTTAACAAACTGTCTAGGTAGGTAATTCTTCCTGCCTTCAACTGCAAGGAATCCATAAATACAATTTAGTAAGCCAGAATATAAAAAATTCAGATTCTAGCCTGGAAGTATGGAAAAAATATAATAATTTCTGCTTCCTGACCCTACTGAGATAAGAGTAGGTTCAATTTCAGTGACATTTCACTTAATTCCCGTGTGTTTTTCAAGAGCCTAGACAGAAACACACACTGTTTTATCTGATGCCAAATCTATGTGTCCTTTCTTCTATACCAGCTGGGTTTCCATTTGCAAATACAAATCTATTTTATTTAATATGAAATTTAAAGAAAGTAAAGCCATTTCTTTCATTTCTTTTCTTCTACTGATGCATTTTAAAACCAAAATAAAATAGCACATATAATCAAAGCCTTGAGAAATAAATCCAGTAAGAAATGCTGTATAAATATCAAGAATTTTCTGCAGGAATAGAAGCATAATGATATGTCTTTTCTCAACAAAAATTGAAAGAAGACAAACTGGAAGACAGCATTTAAAACTGATGATATTATGTTCCAACCCCCTTAATTTTATTCCCTGAATGCTTTAAAAAAATAACAACAAACTGAAATGTAAAGACTATATTATTGGGCAAGGGTAGATAGCACAATGGTTATCAAACAGACTCTTATGCCTGAGGCTCCAAAGTCCCAGGTTCAATCCCCTGCACCACCATAAGCCAGAGCTGAGTAGTGCGCTGGTAAAAAAAAAAAAAAAAAAAAAAGACTATATTATTCCTGAATCACTAAACATCATAATTGAGTAGAAAGATAACTCCTGTATGCTAATCAGAATTTAAAGTTCCAACACTAATCTGTAAACAAATTATAATAATTACATAAAATTTTAGGACTACAACATAATTTAAGTATATATGTATGTTTTCCAGTATCATACAGAAATAATTTGCCAATTTTAGCCTTCAATGTCTGATTGTTGGGTTTTGAATGAACCTCTAGCCCTTGAAGAGAATTTCAACTATTTCTTCTTACAATAGAAATCACACTATTTATGATATTAATGGTTACAACTGGGAACATTCTAGGCTGTACTCATTTCAGAACTATTCTTCCATTCTTCCTGGTTGAGTATGTTGACCCAGCCTCCCTCAGAGTAGAGTGTGACAGTTCCTATCATTGCTACTTTATAGTGAGGGCAAGGTCCTGGAAGGCTCACAAGAGATCTCATGATGACATTCCTGATAGAAGTGGCCAATGATGGTGGAGAGAGGGATTAAAGGTCTTGACCCATATTTCTATGTGGGAATCCAAGGATTTCCTGACTAGAGCCCCAGATGATGGGATGATCTGATATTAACCCCAAAAGCCATCATTAATTAAGCCAGTCTCTTGCTTTTGTAGTTTTGTTTGTTTGTTTGTCTTGTTTTGTTTAATCTGACAAGTTTAAACTTTCTCCCAGTTAAGTCACTGAGCAGCATTTATTGTATCCAAACAGTTTATGGGGTCTGGCCTCAAGTTAGGGAGGAAACAGACCTAGGGTTTTAGTGTGGTCTAAGTTTTACTGCATTTACTTGTTTGATAATTCTAGTAAAAGTTGTCATAGGAACAATATTTGCCCTTTAGTTGCTCTCTCTCTCTCTCTCTCTCTCTCTCTCTCTTTCTCTCTGACTTCTTTTTTTCTCCCATCTTTATTGGGGGGATTAATGGTTCACAGTCAATAGTAAAATACATTAATTGGTACATATGTAACATTTCTCAGTTTTTTGTGTAACACTATAACCACCCCCCCCAGCCCAGGTTTTCCTCTGCCATCATCATGTAGGACCTGACCACCCCATCTCCACCATCACCATCACAGAGTCCTTAAATTTGGTGTAACACACCAAATCCAGTTTAAGTTCTGCTTTGTGTTTTCCCTTCTGTTATTATTTTTCAAATGTTATGAGCACTGCCTCTTTGGTAAAAGAAAAAAAAAAATTCCAAGTACACCAAACCTCCCCGAAGTTCTAATAATCCTCCTCCATTACTCAAATACCACCCTCTGTCTCTTTTGCCCAGCACTTTCTCTCCTGAATAACTTTGGAAAAGGGGGACAAGTATATAGTTTTATCTTTTACTAATTGAATAAAAACAGCCAGAAACCAAGCAGGGAAGACGTGCTTTACCACTTATGAAGCATCCCCCCTGCAGCGAGGAGCCAGGGACTCAAACCCAGGTCCTTGGGCAGGTGCTTGCACTTAGCACTATGTGCACTTAACCAGGGGTGCCACCACCAAGCCTCCCCCCATTATCTTTATTATTTATTGGGTGAAGACAGCCAGAAATCAGGGGAAGAGAGTACTGGACCTGGAAGAAAAAGGGAGCAAATATGTACTAATGTAGACAGATAGTTGCAGAAATGATAGCTAACCCTTATCTCTGACCTTAGGAGAACTGCTGTAGCTTTTAATAGAGTGTTTAAGGACCCAGAACTCTGGTGGTGGGAATGGTATGGAATTATACCCCTATTGACATGTAATTTTGAAAATCAATATTTTATCACTAATAAAGAAAAAAAAATCAGGCAGGGCGGAGAAGTAGAGAAGGAGAGAGACAGAGAGACACTTGCACCACTGCTTCACCATTCTCAAAGCTTTCCCCCTGCAGGTTGGGAATATGGGCTTGAACCAAGGTCCTTGTGCATTGTAACATGTGCACTCAGCCAGATGCACCACTGTCCAGACCCCCGAGCAGAAAAGAACTTTCAGTGGTGAATTCAACATGATGTGATACATGATGAATGTCAGTGATGAACATTTGAAACTTATCTGATGCTATTAATATAGTATTCAATAAAAATTAAAATTAAATGGGCAGATCTGAATGTCTTACTCGTTTGTTTTGGAGCAATCAATTTTTAGGCACTGGCAAGAAAACTGAAGATTTTGTCATCATTACGTATATATGGCTGAATAGTCAGGTATGTGACAAATAGACATGGGTTGATGTCAACATAGCCTATGCTACATTGTAGGGACATGCAATAAATACAGAAATTGTTCGGTGACCAACTAAGAGCTCTCTCTCTCTCTCTCTCTCTCTCACACACACACACACACACACACACACACACACACTCCTCTTTTGCCATCTTCAAATGACATTTAGCATTTATTTTATTCAAAATAAAAATATTCCTAGATTTTCTCTCTTGATCTCTCTTTCTTTCTCTTATATTCATGTATTGCAATACAAGTACTGATTTCAAATGCTCTGTAGTGTATAACTGATTCATCCTGAGTTTTTTTACTGTTAATATTATATTCTTTATATTCATTGTATTATCTAAAAGTAGGTAACCAGGAAGAAGGCAGGATAGACAGCATATTGGTTATGCAAAAAGACTTTCAAGCTTGAGGCTACAAAGTACAATGTTCAGTCCCCCTGCACTACCATAAACCAGAGTTAAGCAGCATTTTAATTAAAAAAAAAAAAAGTAGTAACCAGGAGGGCTGTGGAAATAGCACAGTGGTTGTGCAAAAGTGTTTCCTTCATGGATCTTTCCAAGTTCCAAGATAAATCCCCCAAACCACCATAAGCTTGACCTGAGCATAAGCTTGAACTGGTGTAAAACACACACACACACACACACACACACACACACACACACACTTCCCAGGGTTATCCAATATAATCTAAACAATACTGAAGGACATCTGATATTATTTAACTGAAAGGCTCATTATAAAACTTAGGCCTTAGGAGTCAGGCGGTAGTGCAATGAGTTAAGCACACCTGGCGTAAAGCGCAAGGACCAGCGTAAGTATCTGGGTTTGAGGCCCCTGCCCCCACCTGCAGGGGAGTTGCTTCACAAGTGGTGAAACAGGTCTGTAGGCATCTATCTTTCTCTCCCCCTCTCTGTCTTCCCCTCCTCTCTCCATTTCTCTCTGTCCTATCCAACAATGATGACAACAAAAACAGCAATAATAACTACAACAATAAAAAACAAGGAGGACAACAAGAGGGAAAATAAATAATAAATAAATATAAAATAAATAAAATAAAAAACTGAGGCCTCGCACCCTCCTCTTCTACCCCCTATTTCACTTCCCTCAATCACTTCATCTATTCAATTAAATACAGAAAAGAAAGTAAGAGATAGTCCCTAATCTCTTCTGACAGCAACAGCATTAATTTCACCCCTTGATACACTATATACAATTAACCAAGTAATATACTGGCAAATATATATGTATATATCAACTAAAGAAAAACTATTGTTCCCTAAGACCTCTATTATAATCATCAAACAAGTAAAATACAGTAAAAATTAAGGTTAACTTAGATCCCACTTAAACCCTAGGTTTAGTCCCTCCCTAACTTGAGATCATATCCTATAAACTCAATACTAGTTTGGATACAACAAATAACACTCAGTAATTTAACAGCGGGGAGAAAGTCTAAGCTTATCAGATGAAGAAAAGACTACAAAAGCTGGGTAAGGGCAAGAGACTGTCTCACCTAATGATGACCTTTTTGAACAATGCCAGGCCACCCCATCATCTGTGGTTTTAGTCAGGGAGTCTTTGGATTACCACATATAGATGATGGGCATAGAACTCTAATAGAACCCTCCCTCTACCATCACTGGTGACTTCCAGCAGGAATGTCATCATAAGACCTCTGTGGGCCTCCCCAGGATCTTGCCCTCATTATAAATTTGCAATGGTAGGGACCGCTCCATTTTCTGAAGGGAGGCTGGGTCAGACTGGACCAGAGATGATTGCAGCCTAGAATGTCCCCAGTTGTAACCATGGACTACAAACTTGAACTGACAGGGACTCAGAGGTTACACAGGCTCCTGTGCTAAATATGAATAAATATGGGCCCTATCAATGGAGGTCAAATCAATGGAGGTAAGTAGTTGCCGGGCTAGCATGAGGGAGTTTCTTCCTGGGCTCGTGCTCTCTGGGTTGGAGAGAACTCAACCTGAGCCAACATGGGCTGCTGCTTACTCAGCGATACAGGAGAGAGAGATCAGGAACTTGTGGCAGAGCAGGAATGCAGTGTGTCTTTATTGATCAGAAACAATGCTTTTATATATTTTGAACCAAAGTGGCAAGTTGGAAAAGGACTTGGCTAGGAAAGGGGATGGAGAAAAGGAAAGAGCAGAATGTAGAAAGCTTACATAACAACTGTTGCAAAGCTTTTTACTGGTGGGATTAATTAATACCCTGCAGGCAGGGTGGATCTCAGGCAAAACAATGATTATGTAAATAGACCATAGTATCAGCCATGGAGGATGGAGCAGAGCAGGGGGGCTGCTGGACAAGTAGTTAATTGTATTTATATACTTTCTTCAAGTTTGGGAGTTACTCTCTACCGTAATTCAACTATCCAGCCCTACTCTCAACTCTAACCCCATCTTCCCAGGCAATATTTTTTGTCCACCTACATGTTAGTTATCACATTCAGGCAAAATAGTCATGAGTTGCATGGAACATACCTAAAATGTATTTCCTAGCTTCTTCCCAACCAAACAACCCTAATTTTATCTGCTCTATTCCTACCTTTTGGTTCCTGTTTATTAAACACTTTGTCCTGCTTTATATCTTACCACCTTTCAGCCACCAAGATGTAGATGCTATTATGATCTTAACCAGACTTCCCTGGGCAGAAGACCTCACCAATGTGTCCTGGAACCTCACCTTTAGAGAACCCTACCCCACTAGGGGAAGACAGAAACAGGCTGGGGTTATGGACTGACCTGCCAATGCCCATGTCTAGCAGAGAAGCAATTACAGAAGCCAGACCTTCCACCTTCTGCACCCGAAAAGAATTTTAGTCCATCCTCCCACAGCAATAAAAAACAGGGAAGCTTCCAATTAAGGGGATGGAGATGGTGGGAACTCTTGTATAGACTTATACCCCTATGATCTTACTGTCTTGTAAATAATTACTAAATCTGATAAAAACTTTAAAAATGCATATATATTTAAATCATTTTAGTGTCAATTCTGCCAAAATAAATTTCAGAATTATCACACTGTAAAAAATGAAGAAGAGGGGGCCGGGTGGTAGTGACCAGGATAAGGATCCTCTTTAGAGCCCCTGGCTCCCCACCTGCAGGGGCGAGGGGTCGCTTCATGAGTGTGAAGCAGGTCTGCAGATGTTTATCTTCCTCTCCCCCTCTCTGTTTTTCTCTCCTCTCTCGATTTCTCTCTGTCCTAACTAACAATGACAACAATAACAATAACAACAAGGGCAACAAAATGGAAAAGGTGGCCTCCAGGTGCAGTGGATTCATAGTGCAGAAACCTAGCCCCAGTAATAACCCTGGAGGCAAAAAAAAAAATTAAGAGAAAAAAAAGGAAATAGAAAAAATATTAAGTAGATTGTTCAATAGTGTAATTATATTGCTATTCATAATGAGAAAACAAAGGAAAAAAACCACAAAAGCAATTTTTGATATACTTAAACTATAGATTTAAACTTCCTGTTTAAAAACAGGCCAAATAAATATAAGCAAACAACAAGATCAGGAAGAGATTATAACATATGGAAAAGTCAAAGGTTGCTTATTCTTACTGTGAAAATCAGCCTTGAAAAACAATAAGAAAAATGTTTACTTTCTATGCCAAGGAAAACAGACATTCACAGAAGAAATGAAAACAACTCAAAAACTTCTGCCCTTGCTAGTCCAAAAAACGCAATGAAATACTGAGAGCTGTGCCTCTGAGACCGTATTTCAAAGGGCACCTGTGTAGTATCTGTGGAATGTAAAAGAGGACAACTTTCAGGAGACAATTTGCAAAGCATTTTAAGACCTCTTATGTATTTATGTGATTTATCCCACAGATACACTTTGGAAAATGTGTTTTAAGGAAATCATCACAAAACTGTTAAAATAGCTTTTATTATCTTTATCTAGAATTATGAAAAGGTGGAATCAATATAAAATTCCACACATATATATGTATATGCATATACATTTTACCACATTGTAAGGATTTCTCAAATGGAAACTTCCTAGGATATAAAGTTAAATGAAAAGCAGACCTCAACACCACATTTTGATTCTCATTTACATATTATAAACATTAAATATCATATATATATATGTAAGCATAAAATTGAATATTTTATATCTCTTTTTTTGTCATCACTGGCTTTCACTGCTCCAAGCCACTTGTTTTCAGATAGAAACAGAGAGAGAGAGGGAGAGAGGTGGGAGAGATAACTTAAGTCTTTGATGCCTGAAGTTCTTTTTTTTTATTTTTTTATTTATAAAAAGGAAACATTGATGCCTGAAGTTCTGAAGTCCCAGGTTCAGTCCCCAGCACCACCATAAACTTAGTGTACATATAGATTTAAAAAAAGATTAAAAATTGAAAGAGAAAGGGAGCACAAAAAATCCCTCCAGTGCAGTAAGGGCTGGGCTTGAAGCTTGGTTGTACTAATGACAAAGTAGGTGCACTATCCAGGAAAGTTACCTTTTAGACTGAAATTTTCATGGCCAGATGCTTTTCACATACTCTATGTAAATTTCTTGGGGTGGGCGGGGTGGAGAGAATCAAAGTAATGGTGTCATACTTGTAGTCTAAGGAAGTATAGCAGAGGAGGCTGGGCAGTAGCACACTGGGTTAAGCACATTCTTTTTTCTACTCTGCTATATATATATTTTTTTTGCCTCCAGGATTGTTGTTGGAGCTTGGTGCCTGCACTACAAATCCACTGTTCCTGGAGGCCACTTTTTTTTTTTTTTTTGGATAGTACAGAGAGAAGGTGAGAGAGGAGGGGAAGATAGAAAAGGAGAAAGAAAGATAAATACCTGAAGATATGCTTCACCACTTGTGAAGCAACCCCTCTGCAGGTGGGGAGTTGGGGCTCAAACTGGGATTGTTGTGCAGGACCTTGTTCTTCAGACTATGTGTGCTTAACCCAGTGTGCTACTGCCCAGCCCCTTCTGCTACACTTCCTTAGAAAAAAGAATGGCAGAGGACTTACTGGGGGTTGTATTGTTATATGGAAATGTTATGCATGTACCAACTATTGTATTTACTGTAGACTGTAAAACATTAATCCCCCAATAAAGAAATAAAAAGACTTATTAATCACACACATCCAAAAAGAATCAATTCAAGAATCAACTTAGCAGCCCATGCTGATATCACAGTAAGATGAATTTAGACCAGCACTGAGTATCTGTCTCAGTTCCCTCACCTAGAAAGTGGGGATAGATAATAAAACAGTGGACTCATTGAAAGGAAGGATGAGAATAGTCAATTAAAACCTTATAAGCATGAGCTAGGCAGTGATACACCCGGTAGAGCGTACATGTTACCAGGCTTAAGGACCCAGATTCAAGTCTTTGCTGCCCACCAGCAGGGGGGAAGCTTCACCAGTGGTGAAGCAGTGCTGCAGGTGTCTCTCTCCCTCTATATCTCTTCCCTCCCTCTTGATCTTTTTTGCATGATCACTCCCCATGTTTCTAAAAACTAGATTTCTGGGGCCAGGTGCTGCTGCTATGAACAAGTGGTAGGACAGAGCTATGGTGTATTTTGTCTCTTCCTTTCCATTTTTCTCACTTTCTTTATATATATATATAAATATATAAAATATATATATTTAATATATATAAATATATAAATATATAATAAATAATATATAATATATAAATATATTATATTATAAATATATAAATATAATATATAAATATATAAATAAATAATATAAATGTATAAATATATAAATATATAAATAAATAATATAAATGTATAAATATATATAAATATATAAATAAATAATATAAATGTATAAATATATATAAATATATAAATATATATTCTTTATATATACATATATATAAATATCTTTTATATATATATCACTAGGAAAATATATATCAAGTTAGAGAATTTATATGCAAGATTAGTCAATTCTAACTTTTTAAAATGAAATCAGTTAAATTTTACACATAAAGAATAAGTTGTGTTCATATTTTATTAATAATTATATCATCTTAGAAGATTTTATCTTCTACATTTATAAAAAATGTCAGATGAAATAAATTAAGATGCCTTAGATATCCAACCACTTTTATTTTGTCCAGTAATTTACAAAAATACCTTTACAGAAAGTCTAAGTAATAAAGGAAAGTCAATTTAAACAAAAAAAAGAAAGAAAGAAAAAGAGAAGGAAAGAAAATCAGCGAAAGATAATGACTCTAGAATTGGTGGAGTTATGTAGGCATCAAAACCCAGTGATAACCCTGGAGGCAAAAGACAAACAAAAACCTATATTTGAAGAAAGAGAAAACAATGATAGGGTAAAGATGAAGAAGATGATTTTGAAAGGTGATAAACAGAGACAAACAAAAATAAAAAGGACATTCTGAAATCGTTACAAACAGAAGAAATGGATATAGTTAAGTCCTGAGAACAGTGGGAACCTAGCTCCTTTCCTTGAAAGTATCTATTTCTGTGGCAGGATTTCAGCCATGAGCCTGCATTTCAGGAGGTTGGACCATGTGGAGTTATGGACTCAGAAAGATACCTATCTGAAGAGATCATTGTGCATTTATGATCATAGCAGCACATTTTTCAATAGCTCAAAGCTGGGAGCAACCCCACTACCTAGCCACAGATGAGTGACTAGGAAAGTGTGGTAGATAAACACAATAGAATACTAATCAGCTATTAAAAGTAACAGTGATCTTCTTTGCCTCATCTTGAATGAATTGCAAAGGAATCATGCTAAGTGAAATAAGTAAACGAGAAAGAGATGTCTTAGAGATGGACATTAATAAACACAGAAAGAAGGGGGAAACCCAGGGGGAAATTTGAACTAGGTGCCATGTATTGTGCCAAAGCAGATATCTCTGGGGGAGAATGGGGTAGGAAAGGGTGTTGGAATCTGATGGAACAAACCTAAGTTGGGGAGGGATGTTATTTTACAGATGCCTGTCAATGGAAGATAAGAATTTGTATCCAAATGTCAACAAATCTTATAAAACCATCATCCCCCCAGTAGAATGAGAGAGAGAATAAGAATCTTATGTTCACATCTGGGACAAAAGTAACTGTGATGAAGCCCTTCAAGTTTCAGCAGGAAGTATGTCATCAGTACACAGATAGTCTGGAGTCTAGAAGAACATCTTCAGTTTGCTTTGGACATTTTATTTTCTATAAGCAAGTTCTTCATTTGATCTCATTTTATATGTGCATACAGTATATCTTGCCTGTCTGAATTTATAAGCAGTGATTCTTAACTGCAAAAATGTAATATAAATACCAATAGCATTTCATTTGAGAACTTAACTTATAATTAGTAACACACTTACATACAAAGTTCCAAACTTTTATCTTCATAATCTCCATGTTGTGACAAGACAGAATGGCAGCTTATGTTTTCTTGCTATCAAAGGCAGCAGGGGTAGTAATATAACATGTTTGCATTCTATTTCTCAGCTTCAAAGAAAATAATAGGTTCCTTTTCAAAGACACAAGTGACATTGTTACACTAAGACTGCTTTTTTTTTTAAAGGAGCAGATTTGCAGTTAAAATATTCATTTTTAGCTTATTTTGTGATCAAGAGAAAGGAGTCATAATACTGGGTTCTAGCATCCTTCTATTATGGGTTCTAGCATCCTTCTATTATCTCTTGAGAAAATGAAGCCAATTTTTTACAAAAGATCATGGGACAGCACTGTCAAAGAAGTAACAAATCATTATGATTTCCTTTGCGACTCACTGAAGGAATGCTAATCATAATTAATGGGCATGTAATGTGTAATTTCATAGGAGTGAGACCATACTTTAGCATTAATTATAAGATTTCCATTTCCTTCATCTACTATAAAATGCTTAGCAATTTCCTTAAAGTCCCAGTTTTCAAAGAATAGCTTGGTCATCTTCATACTTTCAAGGTGAATATGGGGGCATGCTGGATCTTTCAGCTGGCAAGACATAAAAATAATTGCAAATTATTTTTCCCAAGCTCTGCTCCATCCCTGTGTCTTATTAGAGAAATGATGCACAGCTTTCCTTATCTGGCACAAATTTCTATCTTTGAGCAAAGATAGCTCTTTTTTTAGATCTGAAAATATCCACTCAGTAACTAGAAAGAAATAATTAAGAATGAAAACAATAGCACTTCAGGAAGTAAGTTCCTCTGAAGAGAAAGCATCTTTCCAGGAGAATGTATCATCCTGATATGAGAGTTTTTACTCTCGTGGGCTAAGTCGATAGCTAAAACGGTGTTGATCGACAACTATCACTGAAACCATTTTCATAGTGAGAGAGGTGAGACCAAGTTCAGCGTCTAGTGGCTACTTTCATCAAAAGCAGTCTCATCATTTATTCTTTTGGGAGCAAATTGTATTATCACACACAGCGCATGGTGATGCAGGTATTCAAGCCAATTGTTTCTACAGCTGACAGTGCAAGAGCTATGCTTCAGGTGACTTTCCGTGTAAGGGCGTCATCCACTGTGTCAGAATAGCTGGATACATGTCACTGAATATTATGGTGCCTGTGCAACATCTTACTGACAGCATCACAGCAGTCTGATTTGCGTGGCCTGGACTTAAATTAAATGAGTGGAATATTCCCCAAGGCATATAATCAATCGCATCTGTTGCAATCCTGGTATTTCCTTTGCCCTGTTTATACCATTACTGCCTCTCCCGGAGCAGTATTATCGCTAAGTGTTTCCATGAATATCTCCTGGCACCAGCTCATAGTAACACCGATAGACTACAAATGTGGGGCCAGGCCACTATCAGCATTGTTGCAATAGTCTATTGATTGTAATAAACTCTAGGAGAGAACAGAATATACAGTTCTTTCTCGCATTTCTGTGCATCACCCATGTTTGATGAAATAAGCAAACTGTTTTGGAGATGGAAACATCTGTTAACAATGGTGAGGTAATCTTGCTGCACTGGCAAAATAATGTACAAAAAAAAAAAAAAAATTACCGGGTGTTTCTTGAACAGCATTCTCTGAAGTCTATAGAAATTGGAAGCATTTGACTTTGTTGCTGGAAGATTAGAAAATATCAGTCAAATGCGCTTTGCATTTAAAACACATATGGGAGGTTCATACAATATGTGGTTAATGTAACATATCCCTAGAAAATGTCTATATGTGTACATACAGTTCATCAGGTTACCTTGCCTATAAGCTCTACAAAGCTTCTATCTCCTATGTTGAATTTTGGAATTCAAATCTGTGAAAAGATTTCGGCAAAATCCAAGAGGAGTTAATGCCAGAAAGGGGGGTAAAAGAGAAGTTATTTTTTTCTGCAAAACTAAACAATGCAAATGAAGCCTATAAACTCAAGTTTGCCTGGATGCTAGGATTAAATTCAAAATAGCTTCATACACTTATTATATATTTTAGTACATACAGTGGTTCAAAAAGACACAGCTCCAGCAAGAAATATTTTTTCATAGTTAAATGAATCATTATTCAAATTTAAACAAGATTTTTCTAGTAAAAGTTAAAGAAACTTAATAATGAAATGATTCCATTATGCAGTCTAAAAAATTCTTTTTATTAAATTTTGTATAGAAATAAAGTTTTTCTTTTCATGTTAGAAAATATATTAAAATGTTATTGCACTAAAGGTTTTAAAATGTATCCAGTAGTTTATATTAACTTTAATATGCCCTTGAAAATGTTTACTATGAAGTTAGAAACTTCACAGTAAATGAAGTAAGTTATAACTATATTTCTAAAATAAAAGGAAAACTTCAAAATTCTAAATAAATGCTAAATTATTATCTTAGTTTGAATAACATAACTGTAGTGACACCTTTTTGCATTACTGAGCACATCTAAGATTAAAAATCTTTTTTTTTTCTACCTCACTATTTCCCTCTTAATCTGTCTCTAATGGAACAAGAAGGAAGAAAAACCTGTTAGGGGAAAAGATTGTAGCTAGCCTTCTGCAATACAAAAATGAATATTTACATAAATCTGAATAGCAGAAACCTGGAAGGCATATCCTGAATGAGTAACAAAGGAACACCTGGTTTGTCACCAAGTGACTTGACCAGCTAATGTGATAGTCTGGCTGAACCCAGGAACCTACATAACAAAGATAACAATAAGAAGAAGCTATATGATTTCTACAAGTCACTTGCATCACTTGAAGTATGACAGACCTTAAATATTCTGATCAATCCAAACTATGATGGAATGGATAGTTGAAACCTGAGACTGACTTGCTCCAGCAAATATAAACTGAGAAGAGAGAAGAGGCCATAAAATTACACCACTGTTCAAAATCAAAGCAGAACAGAGATGTAAGGTGAACATTAGAAGCATTTTCAAGTCTTAGCAAGGTCATGCTGATAAATTAAAGTGAATATAAATTGGAAATACTAATAAATCATGCTAATTTCTTCAGAAAAAAACGCTTTTTAAACTTTTATTTATGAAAAGGAAACACCGGCAAAAACCATAGGATAAGAGGGATACAACTCCACAGAATTCCCACCACCAGAACTCTATATCCCAGTCCCCTCCCCTGATAGCTTTCCTATTCTTTATCCCTCTGTAAGTACGGATACAGGATCATTATGGGATGCAGAAGGTGGGAGGTCTGGCTTCTGTAACTGTTTCCACGCTGAACATGGACATTGACAGACTAATCCATACTCCCATGTTGTCTTTCTCTTTCCCTAGTGGGGCAGGGATCTGGGGAAGCAGGACTCCAGGACACATTGGTGGGGTTGTCTGCCCATGGAAGTCCAGTTGGCATCATGTTAGCATCTGGAACCTGGTGGCTGAAAAGAGAGTTAACATATAGAGCCAAAAAAATTGTTGACTAATCATGAACCTAAAGGCTGGAATAGTGCAGATGAAGAGTTGGGGGATTTCCGTTTTGTAGATAGTTAGTAGTACCATTTTAGTTATATTCCAAAGAGCCCATGACTATACTAGTGTGTTGCTGTTATTATTGTTGTTTTTCCCCCAAGCCTGACATCTGATATGAAGGTGGATCCAAGTTATTCTCTGGGTAGATGATGTCATGACTGGAAAAAGGACAAGAAAGCTGGATCAGGGAAGAGAGTAGCTCCATAATATGGGAAAGGTGTGTAAATATTGTTGACTGTAAACCCCATCAATTTTATCTCATCTGGGGCCCATATTCAGCTTAGGAGCCTATGTGACCTTTGCATCCCTGTTGTGCTACCGTCTGACTCCCAGACATATTGTATTTTTTAAAATTCCAAACTGGGCACACTATTATTTAAAATGGTCACCAATTTCACCTTAAATATATACATATATTCAAATGAATGTTTTTATTTTTATAAACAAACTTTAGAGATATTTCTTTATTTGTTTATGGGTAGGGACAGAGAGAAATTGAGAGGGGAGGGGGAGATGGGAGAGAGACACAGAGACATCTGAAGCCCTGCTTCACCATTCATGAAGCTTTTCTGATGCAGGTGGGGGCTAGGGGTTCGAACCCATGTCCTTGTGTACTGTAATGTGTGCGTTTAACCAGGTGGGTTACCACCTGGCCCCAGATTTATTAATCACAGTGTAAGAAAAATACAAATACAAAAAAATATACATCTTCATTAGTGACAACCTATCGACTCATTAAGACAAAAATAATAATCCAAATACGTACACATTTATGTATTTAATGTATTAGTATGCTAAGAGAAATATTTTAACCTATTAAAATAAGCAAGTTTCTACTGTTATTCTAGAAAATCTAAGGACTTAGCAAGAACTCTCTTCTCACAGCACTTTCACTCTGTCTGGAACAATCTTGCTACCAATACCACAGCAGTTCAAAACCTGACTTCCTTCAAGTCTCTGACAAAGGCATGTTCCCAGTGAGACGCTTCACTGGTAAGAGTATCTGCCATAACCATACTTGAGCACTCCCTCTCTTGCTCTTTTTTTTCCTCTGAAACACACTATATAGTTTCTAATCAATACACATTTTTTTTATTCGGGGGTGGGGCTGCACCATTTTATGTGGCATGAGGGATAGAACCCAAATGCATATGTGCATGCACACACATTCAACTGGGGAAATAGTAAAATAAAAAAATATATATATAATCAGAAAACTGTCTTTTCTTGCTGGTAGAGACACCAAAGGACTGCTTCCTATGAAGCAGGCTCCTTCTGAAGAGACCAGATATTAATATTTCCTTCACTGGCATTTTCAAAATCACCACTTCTTACAAAAGTTGCTTCATTTTAAATTACGAAAATACTATGAATTTTAAATTATAAAAATACACTGTGTGATTCTAAGAATCTAGTTTCTGCTTTTTATCCTGTAACTGACAGATGCTGAACTTCAGGTTGTTTACTGTCATCAAAAATACTTTCAAGATTTTTAATTTTTTTCTTGTTGCCAGGGATATTGCTAGGACTCAGTGCCTATATTCTGACTCCACTGTACCAAGTGGTCCTTCATATTTCTTTTATGAGAGTGAGACAGAGAGATACAGATGGAAAGACAAAGGGAAGAAGAGACACCTGAAGCATTGCTTTGCTGCTCATGAAGCTTTCCTCCTACAGGTAGGGTCCTGGGACTTGAACCCAGGTCTTTGTGTGTGGTAATGTATGCATTCTACTGTGTAAACCACTACCTGGCCCAAAAGTTTTCATGTTTTTTTTGCCTCCAGGGTTATTGCTGGGGCTCGGTGCCTGCACCACGAATCCACTGCTCCTGGAAGCCATCTTTTCCCTTTTGTTGCCCTGGTTGTTTTATCATTGTAGTTATTATTATCGCTGTTATTGATGTCATTGTTGTTGGATAGGACAGAGAGAAATGGAGAGAGGAAGGGATGACAGAGAGGAAAAGAGATAGACACTTGCAGACCTGCTTCACTTAAAATCATTGTATTCAAGCAAGAACTTTGTATTATACAAGTCATCTCCAGCCTAAAAGATGCATACCTACCACCATGAGTAGCTCCACTCAAGGCTATAGGAATATATATACTTTTTCAATCTAAGAATCATTGAAATCGACAGTAGTTCAAAGGCCATAGCTGTATTATGGCATATCCTATGAATTTAAGATCCAAGATGAAGTCCAGTATATGTTGAGGGCTGATTCTAAGTATAGCATAAAGTGGCACTGAGGCAGGAAGAGAATCAGACCCTGATACTCACTCCTAGCAAATTACCTCAATACCCTGAAAGGATAAAATGCTGAAGTGAAAATTGTAATTGTGAATCATTTTTGATAATTTAAAATTTCAAAAGATGGACAATATTGAAAAATAAGAAAATAGACTTGAACATTATTCCCAAGCCTGTTCAGAAGATATACATTACCACTTAAAAAGATGGATCAATGAATCAAAACCAGATGGGAAGAATGCAGAAATTTGTTTTTGCTAATTTATCTAAAATATAGTATGAATCAAATAAGTCTATCTCTCTCAGAAATATATATATAATTTCATGAGAAAAAGAAAGATAATGAGAGAGGCCAGAACACCTCTCCAGCATAGGTAGTGCTGGATCAAATCTGAGGCCCAATGCATGCAACTTTAGTGTTCTACCACTAAACACTTCCTCCACATGAAAGAAATCTGTGTTTTTAACATGTACCCCAGTGACTATAAGATAACTCAGTTTAGTCATTTCCTTTGCCTCAATTTGGAATGGTCCCAGGCTGTTTTGATGATGATGGCCTTATAATATAGTTTGAGATCTGGGAGTGTGATGCCTCCATTTCTGTTTCTTTCCTCAAGATGGTTCTTGAAGGAATCATGGTAATTGAGATAAGCTAAAAAGAGAAGAACAGATACTGAATGTTCTCACTCATAGGTGAGACAAAGGAAAAAACACAAAGTGAAACTTGGTCTGAGTGTGGTGTACCACACCAAAGCAAAGGTCTCTGGGGAAGGAGAGAAGGGAGGGGTGAGAGGGATGCATTATGGTGGAAAAGACCTATCAGGGGAAGTATCCATGTGTCAACTACTAATTGTCTCCTTTGGGTGCTGAGACAAACGTTTGCTTATTATTATTTAGTAATTTATGCTCAAGTGTATCATTATTTCTTCTTCTCTCTATATGTACTGATCTATGCTAATTTTATATTCAAGGTGTAAAGCAGTGGCAAACCTAGTTGAGTGCGTATGTTACCTTGCCCAAGGACTCAGGTTCAAGTCCCCAGCCCCCACTTGCAGGGGGAAAACTTCTTGAGTGATAAATCAGTGTTGCAGGCATTTTTTTGTCTCTCTCCTTCCCTATCCCCCCACACCCTCTCAACTTCTTTCTGTCTCTATCCAATAAATAAATAAATAAGTATACTCAATTTTTAAGTTTATGGAGATCATATACCTTATATAGAAGAAAAAAGACAAGTTATTTCTCATAATAATTAGCCCATCATGTTTATTCTAATGTGAAACATTTTCAAAAACTGCTGTTTTCTCATATTGTTCTACCTGAATCTTAACTTCACCTCTCCTTATAAACAAAAACTTCTGATAAGGGGGGCTGGTTTAGGTATATTTTTACATGGAATATTCATTATTATCCCCAACACTGCACTTAAGAAAATAAACATTAGGCAGGGCAGTGGGATACCCTATAGAACACACATGTTACCATGTACAAGGACCTGGGTTGAAGCCTGCAAGGGAAAGCTTCATCAGCAGTGTAGCAGCCTGCAGGTGCTTCTTTCTCTCCTCCTGCTATATTCCACTGTCTGTAAGAAAAAGAACTCTTCGTCTGCACTGTTCCAGCCTTTAGGTTCATGATTAGTCAACAATTTGTTTGGCTTTGTATGTTAACTCTCTTCTCAGCCACCAGTTTCCAGATGCTAGCATGATGCCAACCAGACTTCTATGGACAGACAACCCCACAAATATGTCCTGGAGTCCTGCTTTCCCAGAGCCCTGCCCTACTAGGGAAACAGAGAGACAGGCCGGGAGTATGGATCGACCTGTCAATACCCATGTTCAGTGGGGAAGCAATTACAGAAGCCAGACCTTCCACCTCCTACATCCCACAATGACCTTGGGTCCATACTCCCAGAGGTTTAAAGAATAGGAAAGCTATGGGGGGGGGGGGGATGGAATATGGAACTCTGCTGGAAGGAATTGTGTGGAGTTGTAACCCTCTTATCCTATGGTTTTGTCAGTGTTTCCTTTACATAAATAAACATAAATAAATAAAGGGATAAGATGAAAGAATTCAAAGTCAACTATATGAGTTGTTTTAATTCCTATTAAGTGGCACTGAGGCAGGGATAGAATCAGACCTGATTTTCACTTCTAGCAAATTACCTTAATGCCCTGAAAAGATAAAATGCTAAACTGAAAATTGTAATCAGTAATTTTTGATAGTTTAAAATTTCAAAAGACAGACAATTTTGAAAAAATAAGAAAATAGACTTGAACAGTATTTCATCCTGAAGGTACCAAGCCCCAGTGATAAACTCTTGTGGTGAAAGAAAGAAGAAAAAAGTAAACATTGTAAGAATTACCTTGGAACCACACTCTTTTCTTTCAGATTATAATCTAGGTTCTTTGACTCAACCAGTGTCACTTTTAGAAATTTTCACAGTGTTTAAGAAAATAATGGTATACTTTGGTAAATGCATATTCCCAACTATACCCCTCTGCTATAAACACTTTTCTTCTGCCTGAATTTAGTCCCAAGGAGAATGGAAAATATAACTGCCCTTGTTTGGTTTTTGGTGATTATACTACACCAATAAAACAACATTTAGCCTGAGCAGCTAACACTCTGTCTTACTACATTGGAAGACAATAGATTCAGAAAGACCCTGGAAATATGCTTTCTCTGGATCATCCATTTCTGACTCCAGTGAAATCAGAAACATTACCTCTTAAAAACATTCATTTTCAGCCTAGTCAGATGGCTCACTTGAATAGTGCACTGCTTTGCCATGTGCCTGACCTAAGTTTGAGCTCAGTCCCCATTTCACTGATGGAAATTTCAGTGCTATGGCCCCTCTCTCTCTGCCTTTCTGCCTCTAGCTAAAATAAATAAAATTTCTAAAAATATGAATTAATTTACTGAAAAAACTAAAAGTCATTATTAAATATTAAGTGATGCTTATTTGTAATACTTATGAATACACTTAAGAATAAGAAAGTTTCTATGTTGAAACCTTTTGTTTTCAATTAATCACAAAAAGAGGTTATAAGGAGAAACAGAGTATTTTAATTAGCAAGGAATTATATGTCTATAATAGGTAGTATTTATAAAATGAAAGTAAAAAATACTGAGATTCTAATTTTAACTTTGCCCCTATCTAGTGCATGACCTAGAATTTTGTTTACTTTCTATAGTCTTTATAGTCTCCATTCCTACCTTCAATGAAATATATTTATTACCCTCCACAGTATCTAAGTTCATTAACAAGTTGAAGCCTCTTTAATTCATGATTGCTTAATCAGAATAAAATCTTTACCACTAGTTTTACTGAGTGGATTGTAAAGAGAAACTCCTACTCTGATAAGTAAGCAACGGAAACAGAAAGAGTTTGCTGGGTCTTATTTCCTAAGCCAAATGACTGGAAGTGTGCACTGTTGACACAATGTTGAGAAACATATATAATCTTCAGTATCTAATGGAAAGAAAATTTTCACTGATTAAAGACAACTGAAAGAGTTTTCAACATCAAACAGTCCTTGCAAACCATTTTAGTGATTTGAAGCATTTGATTCCAGCATATGGATTAAATTTTATGCATATAAACAGGCCAGATATTAAACCTGTAAAGACGGAGCAAAAACAATTTATATTTCTACATGCCCTTGCTTGCCTGTAATGGATTTGGCTTTAACATGTGGGGTTTTCCGTGTTATAAAACTTATCAAAACTTAGTCTTAAGAATCATTCTAGGTGGTGGCTCACCTAGTAAAGTACACAGATAACCATGTGTGAGGATCCAGGTTCAAGACCCTCAAACCCAGCTGCAAGGGGAACCTTAACAAGCAAAAAAAAAAAAAAGTGTTACAAGTGTCTTTCTCCCTTCCACTCATCTCTTATTCTCTATCCAAAAAAGTATCAGCAATAACTTGGTGACAAAAAAAAAAAATCACTCTGATAATATATTAGGGTGAAGATCACTGTATTCCCATGTATTCATATTCTTCCTTGAGTATATGGAGAAAAGCAAAGAAAATAAAGTAACTTACACAAAATCAAATCACTAGTGAGCAAACGACGCTCAAACAGGTTTTCTGAAACTTAGAGCTCTGCTCTTTTCCACAGTTCTATTTTCAGTTTTATGAAGTGGTCAGGTATAAACAGATCCACTGTTTGACAAATACAGAAAATACTGAATACCTCCTTCTCTACTCAAAAATTCACTAAGGACTTCAGCAAAAATCTCAGGTACCTGATTTTACATAATTTACTGTCCACACTCTTGTTACTTTATACACCACCACAGTATAATCTGCCTATATGGTTATTACACAATAGTATATGTACTGTGCAACCTTCAAAGCATTTGCTTCAGTATAGTGAAAGTTGTCCTAAAATTTATAAACCAAAAATGTTATATTATTTTACTAACACCCTTCAGCAAATATTTGGATAAAATATATGGAAAAAATTCTACTAGCTCAAGGAATAAAAAGTATCAATTTATATCAAGACATAGTGGTCTATAATTACCATTATTAGGAAATTTGAATTGAATGTGGTTAGATTTAGCAAGTCAGCACATTTCTAATATTTGCTCAAACAGCTGAATGGAGCTTGAAGTTAACTGTGCGTTGGGGTTAATAATTAGACTTCTAGGACTTTCTTGGTAAAACAGAGGGAAAATTCAAAGGTATAGAAAGATAGGAGAAAGAGCAAAACAAACATCAAGATATATTGACCTGGGTTTGTTACATAAGTCATTATAAATCTCCCTATGGATAGCTCTGAACACTTCCATTATTGAAGAATCATGAGCTCTGTGAGGGAGTAATCACAGGCTTGAAGACTGCAGAGTTCACTGCTATTGATACCGGATCCCTAATTTTTATGAGTATGATGGATTCTCAGAAAGGACAATCGGCCTTAAACCCCAGAGATGAGTAAGCACAGTTACTGAAAAGGATTTTATTACAGAATTATGATACTATAACAAAATGTGTCTCTGCATTTTTTTTAAAAATACTGAACTTAAAAAAGCTTTTAAGTTAGCCCATTCTTTTTTTCTTTCTACCCCACATCTGGAAAAGCTGGAGGAAAAGAAAGCCTGGGTGCTTTGTCAGTGTTTAATTTTTATAAATAAAAGAAAAAATGCAAAGCTCATAGATATAGAGAACAAATTAGTAATTGTCAGAATCTGGGGTCTTAGTTAAATGAGCATAACTTTTCCTTTATGAAATAACTAAGTCATGGGGATATGTTGTATAAGAAGGAGGACTACAGTTACTAACATTTTTTTTTTGCCTCCAGGGTTATTGCTGGGGCTCAATGCCTGCACCATGAATCCACTGCTCCTGGAGGCCATTTTTCCCCTTTTTTGCCCTTGTTGTTGTAGCCTTGTTGTGGGTATTATTGTTGTTGTTGATGTTGTTCGTTGTTGGACAGGACAGAGAGAATGGAGAGAGAAGGGGAAGACAGAGAGAGGGAGAGAAAGATAGACACCTGCAGACCTGCTTCACCACCTGTGAAGTGACTCCCCTGCAGGTGGGGAGCCAGGGGCTCAAACTGGAATCCTTCTGCCAGTCCTTGCTTTGTACCACATGTGCTCAACCCGCTGCGCTACTGCCCAACCCCCCAGCTACTAATATTGAGTATCATATCATACATTTGAAAGTGGCTTAAGAGAATAATCTTAAAATTTCTCATCACAAGTCACCTTCTTCACCTTATCTTGAATGGTATTTAAAAGAATCATGTTAAATGAGATAAGCCAGAAAGAGAAGGATGAATATGGGATGATCTCACCCATGGGCAGAACTTAAGAAACAAGAACAGAGAGGGGAAATGCAAAGTAAAAATTGCACTGGTTTGGTGTATTTCTCCAAAGGAAAGGGCTCTGAGTATTAAGTTATGATAAATAAAGGAGGGCAGGAAGAGGGGTAGGGGGTGGTGGAGTTTCAGGCTCTAGTACATGATAGGAATGAGCCTAATCTGGGGGTGAGAGTGTTTTCCAGACATCTATTATGGTGAAACAGGAAATTGCACCCATGTGCCAACAACTGGACTGTAAAGCATTAACCTCCCAATAAAAATTAAAATTCCCATCACAAGAAAAATTATAGCTAAATAGGATGATGGATTTCATTAGAGTTACATGGTCATCATTTCACAATATATAGATATCAAGTTGTTTATGATTAAATACAATTAAAATAAATAATACATGTCAATTATGCTTCAATAAAAGTTTTTAAAACAATAAAATAATTTAATAATTTTTTCTGTCAATAAACATAGAATATCACAGTAAGTTTACTTTCACTTAGTTAAGACCCAAAGGTCATTTCTACTATCTTATCTCAGAACTGTACCTATTCACTTGACCTTCACTGCAGTCAGAAACTCTTATCATCTAACCATGCCACTGTTCAGTTCAGTTCCTGTGATAATATACTCACTGAAAATCTAGTGGTTTAAGTACACTAGATACCATGGCAAAGCTGATATACTCCAAATCAACAGAGAAGATAGCAAGCAATTTGTCCTCATTAAAGCAGTATACTTTTGGGAGAGATTTTTCTATCTTCTCACCATGATTTTGCCACCACCAACAACTGAATGAATGAATGAATGAACGAATCATCTTTATAGAATTTTAGAACACATTATAATAGAATATAAGCCTTGCTAATCAGCATAAGTATGCCAACAGACTGATTCTCTAAAGATTCATCTACTTCAATATCCCAAAGCAACTGGACTTCATGTTTGTATAGAGGAATCAATTTCAGCAACTAGAACATGACGTGTAGGGTTGAGTGTTTTACTACATCCTGTGATCTACTCTCAGTCAGTGATCAGTTCATTAGGAAAGTAGCAACATATCAAGAACATACCCAACTAGGCACTATTACATTTAATAATTTCAGCAAACAATTGTTTTTGTTTTTATATTTCCTATGTACAGGACTCTTGGCTAATTTTAGGATTTAGAAATCTAACCATCTCCTGGGAAAGAGAAGTTACTCCACTGAACTGAAATTTGAGAGCTAACTATACATGCCAGCAAGTCAACAACTACCTCCTTGACAAAAAAAAAAAAAAAAGTGATTGTAGTACTCAGTGGACTTCTGAGTACATAACACTCCTTCTTTATAGCAGGGAGTGAGAGGAAGATAGCTTCTATCTGAGAACTCCAAATTTTTCTTTGGTCAGTATTTAAAGGTCACAGGAGACAAAAGAAATTCAATACAGACCAAAAAGAGATCAGATCCCCGGAAAATGTAGACATGTATCTTCACACCAGGAAAATCACTGAAATTATTTCAGCCAAAGAATAAATGCTACAGGGAAACAAGTTGTGCAGAAGTTAAATACCTAAATATGCCCTCATAATGTCTAGTTAAATAGATGAGGATGGGACATTTTCACTCATATAAGGACATTATTTAAAACTTATAAAACTTGCTGCCATATGCATATACATTGCATTCATTATGCTGTTGATGGTTCATAATTAACATTGTCTATTAAATATACTAACAAATACAATACACTAAAAGTATAAAGAATATTTCAGGTCTTGGTGGTGGTGCAACTGGAAAAGTACACAAGTGCACGAGAACCCTGGCCCAAGCCTCTAATCCCTATATGCAGGGGTGAGGGGAAGCTTCACAAGTGATGAAGAAATATCTTTCCCTTTTCCTCTCCCTCCCCACCACTCTCCCTAGTTCTGTCTCTGTCATAATAAAAATTAATAAACAAATAAATGAAACATTTAAAAAGTACATTTTTCATTGAGATATAGATATGACTGATATGTTCTATGTAGGGAAATTTTGTTTGTACATGGGGAAGGTGCATCATATTAACAAAGAATTTGGGAAAATAGAATATAAAAGGAATATATATATATATATATATATATATATATATATATGGAGATAGATGTAAATAATAATGTTGATAATGCAAAAGAATATACTGTGCCTGATATTGTGCATTGGTCTATATTACCTAGCTAATTTTCTTTCATTTTTCTACCCCCGCCCCACCCAGTTAATTTTCTATCTTCCAAGAGTCTTTTAAACTGAAGAATCTGGCATTTCTAGATCTACTTGCACAACCTGGAGTCTACATAGATATTTGCCTACACATATTAAAAGTACCAAGGGCACATTTAATAGGCCAGAGTGAGAGAAATCACCCTGCTGCAGGTGCTCTGGGAAAGTAAGGAAAATGAGACACTAGAAAAAGAGGTGGTTTAGATGGTGGAGACCAGTTTCTTGCTCAGTGTATTATGATCATTTTGTTTTTGTTGCCAATGGTTCAGTGTTAGCCCTATAAGTCCAGGCCTTCTAGTACTTTAAAAAATGTGTGTAAGCACAGTATTTTACAAGTATATTATTATAGTCCTTTCTACTTATATATGGCAAGTTCAAGGAGAGAATGTTATTCTTAGCCTGATAAAGAGTACCTAAAAAGAAAAAGAATTACAGGGGGACAATGAGATTAATGGCAAAAAATATTTTAAGTTTTCCCTTGAGACTAAGAACAAGAAGAAAAAAAAAAGAGTCATCTACTACCAATTAATTGTACATGTGTCTGATCAAATTTCTTAGTGCAATAAGACAATGAAAAATGAATAAGAGGAGTAGATAGCATTAGGAAGAAAAAAATCATCATTCACAGATTATATTCAAATCCACCTGCAAAAGTATACTATATTTTGAAAGTTTCTCCAGAAGTAAGGTATTTTTGCAAGACCATTGTATACAAGTCATTCATTTCCAAATATTACCAATAAAATATAAATAGAATGTTAGGAAAGCTTTTTTAAAATTTTTTTATTTATAAAAAGGAAACATTGACAAAACCATAGGGGAAAGCTTTTTATATAACAGCATCAAGTTCTCTAGGTTATCTAGAATAAAGGGCGCAAGACTTTGAAGGGAATGAAAGAAGATATAAATAGTTTCACCACTATTTTTCTTTGCTGAAATGCCTATAAATCTCTTGAGTACAGGGGTTGGTTAGTCCTTCTTGTCTCAGTCTGGCACAGTGCCTGGTGTCTATCAGGTCCTCAAACAGGTGAAACACATTTAAACATACAAAATGCATTTTATATAAACATACAAAATGTATTTCATATTCTTTTAGCCATTACTTCTCAATCCCTTAGGATAGGTCACTTATGTTGAAATCTAAAATCTCTCATCTCTTCATAGTTTTCTACTCTAAAGAATGACATCATAGAAAAAGACATGGATTCAGCCAAGGAGGGGAAAAAATAACTGTTTTAAGAGACAAGTAATCTACAACACCTGGTAGAGAGAGTTTGAGTGAAGGCTAAGAAGGAGTAAAATTCTCCAAATGCGAACTTTACATTTCTCATTGTTCTCTGGGAAATCCCCCTGTTTGCAAAAAGCAATCAGCTTTAGCAGCTTTTATTTAAATTCCAGATCTGTCTCCTAATTATTTCAGACTGCTACATTTGATTAAACACAGTAGATTCAGGAAGTAGTATAACTCCTTTAAATTAGTTTTCATCTCATATTCATCATCAAACAGATAATGATCTGTACTGACTGACAACTTAAGTGCAGAGATGTTCTGATTATTTGGAACCCAAAGTTTCAGATATCATGTTGCAGTAGAGACTCCTGAGACAGTTTCATGAGGAAAGCGTTAGTTCTCTGAAAGATTGAAATACTGGAACTACCTAAAAATCTCAGAGCAGAGTTATAACGGTCCCCTTGGACAAAAATCCTGTATCATCTCTTACAGTTCTGTGGTCTGGAGCCAGCACTGGCACATACTGAGTGTCCACTTCTGTGTCACATGGGTATAGTGACTGTAGTAGGCAATGTCAACAGTAGGACTGACAGTTCAACTGTAATACATCTGGTATCCAAAAGACTGAAAAGTCTCTTCAATTTTTTTTCCTATCATCACTGTTCAGTAAACAGAAATAACAAATATTTTACCCAATATATTATTGTATGGCATTGTACATTTATACATAAGTAATATCAAATAAAAATTAATGATTTATCCATAATATTACGATATAGTGTTGCATATTTATACCACTGGAATATTAAAAAAAACCAAATATAAAATCTATGACTTTTCACCCTCATATAGCTTATTGCACAATTTTTTTAAAAAAGTAAATGTAGCGGGGGATCCCGGAAGATGGCGGACTGAGAAGCTGCTAGTGGCATGAGCTCTTGATCACATCTTCTGGAAACGGTAGGATTTTCTGCCTTTAGCAGGCCAGTCAATAAGGGGTCCTAGCAGTGACACCAAGGAGGTGACTATAACTTAATTTGGGTTAAGAATTAGAGTAAAGGTGGCACGGACTAGCGGGCGGCTGCTCCAGAATTCCCAGGCTGCGGCAGGCAAGGCGGGTGAGCCGGGCATTGTCCTCGGCCTGGGAAGGTGGCTCCTCCACAGAGAGCTGCTGGGCGGCCGGCAGAGGACCGGGAGGGAGCACTGTAGCTCGGGGACTTTCTCTTGGGAGTCTCCAGCGACCACCGCGACCCTGAGGGCGGATCCAAAGAGTTCTTGAGTACAGCTCTCATTGGATCAAAGGACTTGGAGCTAGTTTTCATTTTCGAGAAATCCTTTAAAAAAGTCTGGAGGGGGGTTTCCTGGAAGATGGTGGACTGAAAGCTGCTAGCAGCTGAGCTCGGAACACATCTCCTGGAAACAGTAGAATTTTCTGCCTTTAGCAGGCCAGCCAATAAGGGGTCCTAGCAGTGACACCAAGGAGGTGACTATAACTTAATTTGGGTTAAGAATTACAGTAGGGAAAAAAGGGGGGAAAATTTTTTTTCTTCCTTTTAATTTTCAAGCATACCTCCTTCCCACCTCCCCCCAACCCCATAAGCAATCCCTGGGGACCAGCTCCTAGCAGGATCCCCCACACATTCAAACAGGGTGCTTCTTTGAATTCACTGATACACATTTGGGAATTTCCTTTCACTGCTCTTTAATTACAACTCTTTTTATTATCCTCTACCTTTTCTCTCTCTCTCTTTTTTTTTTTTAATCTTGTCATACACTTCTTCCTTCTTCTTTGCCTTTCTGAATTTGTGAATTATTTTGGGGAAGAAATCTAACCACAGTGGACTCTCTATGTGTGTATCTCTGCTCTACTTCCTTTTCCCCTCTTGTTACCCCTAGAATATACAGTAGATAGTAGATTTGCATAATTGTCTATTCTTTCTATCCTTTCTTTCTTTTCTCTCTCTTCACTGGGATTTGGTTACTATTTTTTCACGGACTGGAGAAATTGTTTTGCTAACTGGTAACGATTAAACTACTTCAATACTTACTTCAGATGCTACTGTAATTCCTGAGGTTGGTGAGTGCAATTGTCATAAAGGTATTTAGTACAGTGTTACTTGTACTCAAGACACAACAACTAAGGAACAACAAAAAAGAAATGCATAAATAAAAAATGGGTAGATCAAAAACAAATAAAACTGCTACTCCAATGAATGAAGACAAGAGCCCAGAAGAAACTACAAATCAGCCAGAAGTAACCATAGATAAGAAAAGTATGCAAACAATAATAAACTTATTACTCACAGAAATGAAAACAACATTGGAGGAAAGGAATGGCAGTATTAGGGAAACAACAGTTGAAACCCCCAAGGAAAATACTGATTATCTTGAGGCAATTAGAGAACTGAAAGCTGAAATAGTGGTAATGAAGAAAGAAGCTGAGGCAAGGGAAAGCAGACTAACAGAAGCAGAAAACAGAATTAGTCAGACAGAGAATGAGTTAGAGAAAACTAAGAAAGAGGTGAAAGAGCTTAAAAAGAGATTGAGAGATGCTGAAAACAACAACAGAGACATATGGGATGATCTCAAAAGAAGTAACATTCGTATACTTGGCCTGCCAGAGGAAAGCAAACATTCTAGAGGAAATAATACAAGAAAACTTCCCAGACCTGAATAACAGAAAGGATATCAAGATTCAAGAGGCCAGAGACTACCAAACAGAATCAACCCAGACCTGAAGACACCAAGACACATCATAGTCATAATGAGAAGAAGTAAGGATAAAGAAAGGATCCTAAAGGCTGCAAGAGAGAAACAAAAAGTCACATACAAGAGAAAACCCATAAGATTATCTGCAGACTTCTCCTCTCAAACTCTAAAAGCCAGAAGGGAGTGGCAAAATATCTATCGAGCCCTGAATGAAAAAGGGTTTCAACCAAGGATAATATATCCTGCTAGACTTTCATTCAAACTAGATGGAGGGATCAAAACCTTCTTATATAAACAACAGTAAAGGAGGCAACCATCACCAAGCCGGCCCAGAAAGAGGTACTAAAAGACCTCTTATAAACAAGAACATCACTATAATACTTGCAATATATCAAAGCAAACAATTTTTTTTAGAACAATGGCACTACAATACATTAAATCCATAATATCAATAAATGTCAATGGTTTAAACTCACCCACCAAAAGGCACAGGGTGAGGGGATGGATCAGAAAACTTAACCCAACCATATGCTGCGTGCAAGAATCCCATCTGTCACAACAAGATAAACACAAACTTAAAGTGAAAGGATGGAAAACTACCCTAAAGGCTAACGGACCACAAAAAAGGGCAGGAACAGCCATTCCATCTCAGAAACGATAGATTTTAAATTAAATAAAGTAATAAAAGATAGGCAAGGATATTACATAATGATTAGAGGATCAATCAGCCAAGAAGACTTAACAATTATTAACATATATGCACCCAACGAGGGACCATCTAAATACATTAAGCATCTACTGAAAGAATTTCAAAAATACATCAATAGTAATACAATAATAGTGGGAGACTTCAATACCCCACTCTCACACTTAGACAGATCAACAAAGCAGAGAACCAATAAAGATACAAGAGAATTGAATGAAGAGATTGACAGACTAGACCTCTTGGACATTTTCAGACTCCTTCACCACAAAAAACTGGAATACACCTTCTTTTCAAATCCACATAACACATACAAAGGATAGACCACATGTTAGGCCACAAAGACAGCATCAATAAATTTAAGAGGATTGAAATCATCCCAAGTATCTTCTCAGACCACAGTGGAGTAAAACTAACATTTAACAACAAACAGAAAATTATTAAAAGACACAGAATTTGGAAACTAAATAACATGCTTCTTAAGAACCACTGGGTCAGAGACTCACTCAAGCACGAAATTCAAATGTTCCTGGAAACTAATGAAAATGAAGACACAACCTATCAAAATATTTGTGACACAGCTAAAGCAGTACTGAGAGGGAAACTTATAGCCATACAATCACATATTAAACACCAAGAAGAAACTCAAATGAACGACCTTACTGCACACCTCAAGGACTTAGAGGAAGAGGAACAAAGGAACCCTAAAGCAACCAGAAAGACAGAAATCACTAAAGTTAGAGCAGAAATAAATATCATCGAAAATAAAAGAACCATACAAAAAATCAATGAAGCCAAAAGTTGGTTCTTTGAAAGATTAAACAAAATTGACAAACCCCTAGCCAGACTCACCAAACAAAAAAGAGAGAAGACTCAAATTAATAGAATTGTAAATGATAGAGGAGAGATATCACAACTGACACCACAGAAATCCAGAGAATCCTGCGAAACTTCTATAAAGAACTATATACCACCAAGCTAGAGAATCTGGAAGAAATGGAACAATTCCTAGAAACCTATGCACTTCCAAAACTGAACCAAAAGAACTACAAAATCTAAATGCACCAATCACAGACAAAGAAATTGAAACCATTATTAAGAATCTCCCCAACAACAAAAGTCCTGGAACAGATGGCTTCACAAACAAAGTCTACAAAACTTTCAGGAAACAGTTAATACCCATACTTCATAAGCTATTCCATAAGATTGAAGAAACAGGAATACTCCCTTCCACCGTCTATGAAGCCAACATCACCCTGATACCAAAAGCAGAGAGGGACACAACAACAAAGGAATACTACAGACCAATATCTCTGATGAACATAGATGCCAAAATATTAAACAAGATCTTGGCCAACAGGATACAGCAACATATCAAAAAGATTGTTCATCACGACCAAGTGGGATTCATCCCAGGAATGCAAGGCTGGTTCAACATCCGTAAGTCAATCAATGTCATTCACCACATCAATAAAAGCAAAGCCAAAAACCACATGATTATCTCAATAGATGCAGAGAAAGCCTTTGACAAAATCCAACACCCATTCATGCTCAAAACTCTAAAAAAAATGGGAATAGATGGGAAATTCCTCAAGATAGTGGAGTCTATATATAGCAAACCTACAACCAACATCATACTCAATGGACAGAAACTGAAAGCATTCCCCCTCAGATAGGGGACTAGACAGGGCTGTCCACTATCACCGTTACTCTTCAACATAGTATTGGAAGTTCTTGCCATAGCAATCAGGAAAGAGAAAGAAATCAAAGGAATACATATTGGAAGGGGAGAAGTCAAGCTCTCACTATTTGCAGATGACATGATAGTATACAAGAAAGACCTAAAGAATCCAGTAGAAAATTACTGGAAGTTATTAGGCAATATAGCAAGGTATCAGGCTACAAAATCAATGTACAAAATTCAGTGGCATTTCTTTATGCAAACACTAAATCTGAAGAAGAAGACATCCAGAAATCACTCCCATTTACTGTTTCAGCAAAATCAATCAAATACCTAAGAATAAAGTTGACCAAAGAAGTGAAAGACTTGTATGCTGAAAACTATGAGTCGCTACTCAAGGAAATAGAAACTGATACCAAGAAATGGAAAGATATCCCATGGTCATGGATTGGAAGAATAAATATCATCAAAATGAATATTCTCCCCAGAGCCATATACAAATTTAATGCAATACCCATCAAAGTTCCACCAAGCTTCTTTAAGAGAATAGAACAAACACTACAGTCATTTATATGGAACAAAAAACACCTAGAATTCTCAAAACCATCTTGAGGAAAAGAAACAGAAATGGAAGAATCACACTCCCAGACCTTAAACTATATTATAAAGCCATCTTCATCAAAACAGCATGGTACTGGAACAAAGATAGGCACACAGACCAGTGGAACAGAATTGAAAGCCCAGAAGTAAATCCCAACACCTATGGGCATCTGGTCTTTGATAAGGGGGCCCAAAGGATTAAATGGAAAAGGAGGCTCTCTTCAATAAATGGTGCTGGGAAAACTGGGTTGAAACATGCAGAAGAATGAAATTGAACCACTTTATCTCACCAGAAACAAAAATCAACTCCAAATGGATTAAAGACCTAGATGTCAGACAAGAAACAATCAAATACTTAGAGGAAAACATTGGTAAAACACTTTCCCACATACACCTCAAGGACATCTTTGTTGTATCAAACCCAATTGCAAGGAAGACTAAAGCAGAAAGAAACCAATGGGACTACATCAAATTGAAAAGTTTCTGCACATCCAAAGAAACTATTAAACAAACAGAGAGACCCCCCACAGAATGGGAGAAGATCTTCACATGCCATACATCAGACAAGAAACTAATCACCAAAATATATAAAGAGCTCAGCAAACTTAGCACCAAAAAAGCAAATGACCCCATCCAAAAATGGGCAGAGGATATGAACAAAACATTCACCTCAGAGGAGATCCAAAAGGATAACAAACATATGAAAAACTGCTCTAGGTCACTGATTGTCAGAGAAATGCAAATTAAGACAACACTAAGATACCACCTCACTCCTGTAAGAATGGCATACATCAAAAAGGACAGTAGCAACAAATGCTGGAGAGGCTGTGGGGACAGAGGAACCCTTTTTCATTGCTAGTGGGAATGTAAATTGGTCCAGCCTCTGAGGAGAGCAGTCTGGAAAACTCTCAGAAGGCTAGACATGGACCTTCCATATGATCCAGTAATTCCTCTCCTGGGGTTATACCCCAAGGACTCCATAACACCCAACCAAAAAGAGGTATGTACTCCTATGTTCATAGCAGCACAATTCATAATAGCTAAAACCTGGAAGCAACCCAGGTGCCCAACAAAGATGAGTGGCTGAGAAAGCTGTGGTATATATACACAATGGAATATTATGCAGCTATCCAGAACAATGAACCCACCTTCTTTGACCCATCTTGGACAGAGCTAGAAGGAATTATGTTAAGTGAACTAAGTCAGAAAGATAAAGATGAGTATGGGATGATCCCACTCATCAACAGAAGCTGACTAAGAAGATCTTAAAGGGAAACGAAAAGCAGGACCTGATCAAATTGTAAGTAAGGCACCAAAGTAAAAACCCTGTGGTGAGGGGTAGACATGCAGCTTCCTGGGCCAGTGGGGGGTGGGAGTGGGTGGGAGGGATGGATCACAGTCTTTTGGTGGTGGGAATGTTGTTTATGTACACTCCTAGCAAAATGTAGACATATAAATCAGTAGTTTATTAATATGAGAGGGGGAAAATCAGTTGTACATCTCAAAGTTTCTCAAAACACAAACTGAATCTTTTTAATATATAGGCTCTGTATTTGATATGCGGACTCTATCAAAAGCCTAGACCAAGTAGATTAGAAGTATCCAATAGCACAGCTATATACAAGATACTGGATACTTTACAGCAAACCATAACAAAAGGACTTTTCAAAGTTAACCCAATTACCAAATAATGTGATGATAACATTCACTATCGATTGTCTTTCTGAACCCTAAAACAGCAGGAACCTCACATCTCCACTATAGAGCCCCTACTTCCCCCAGTCCTGGAACCCTTGGATAGGGCCCACTTTCCCATATGTGTCTCCCAATCCATACCAAATAATATTGTATCCGCCGATCACAACCTAACCAACGCAAAGATTGCCACCTCAACATGCTTCACCTCAGACTGTGTCCAGAGACTTCACGTGTGGAATGACAACCCTTCAGCTTCATTACTCGGGTGAGACCTTTCCTTTTATAGTACACTCTAATTTCATCTCAGGTAGTTCACTTTCTAACAAAGTCCCATAACCTATATATACACCAGTTTCTGTGAGAGAGAGCTTATGTTCACACGTATCCATAAACTACTGTAAAATATATACCTGAAAGCAGAAGTACACTAGAGTTTGCAGTGAGTACCTCCCTAACACTTCCTCTCCACTATTCCAAGCTTTGGATCCATGATTGCTCAACAATTTTTTTGGCTTTGTATGTTAACTCCCTTTTCAATCACCAGGTTCCAGATGCCATCAGGATGCTATCCAGGCTTCCCTGGATTGAAGACCCCACCAATGTGTCCTGGAGCTCAGCTTCCCCAGAGACCCACCCTACTAGGGAAAGAGAGAGGCAGACTGGGAGTATGGACCGACCAGTCAACGCCCATGTTCAGCGGGGAAGCAATTACGGAAGCCAGACCTTCTACCTTCTGCAACCGTCATTGACCTTGGGTCCATGCTCCCAGAGGGCTAGAGAATGGGAAAGCTATCATGGGAGGGGGTGGGTTATGGAGATTGGGTGGTGGGAATTGTGTGGAGTTGTACCCCTCCTACCTTATGGTTTTGTTCATTAATCCTTTCTTAAATAAAAAATTAAAAAAAAAAAAAAGTAAATGTAGCATAGAATCTCCCATTTTTGCCTTGCCTGGGAAATTTTTAGCCTTATAAGCACAGTCAACCTAAAGTCTCATTTGGTGTAACTATCAAGGGTTCCTGAATAATCCTTCATCAATTCAAGGTTCTCCCATTGCTTTTGCTTTTTCTTACCATTTCTCCAGGTGGGAGTTAGGTTTGGAATACATCTCTATATAATTTCATGCATCAATGAGAGTGTAGTACATTTTGGAAGACAATGAAGATCCCATTCAAGAATGCAGCAAGCTTATTTGTTCAATGTTTGCAAAGGAGTCAGTCATCCTCACAGATCACAGGGTGGAAAGTAGGCTGAGAGCTGTTAAGTTTTCCAGGAAAATTAAAAAAAGAGAGGGTTGGGGAGAGTTCAGTAGACTGCAGTTATAATAGTTGACCTGGTGAAGCTGGAGCCAACGGAGCTAACTTGGAGTGGCATGTCCTAAGGAACTGGTCTACCTTTGGCTTCTTCCAGGTTTAACAATAAATGGCCATATGCTGCTACCAGTCAGTTATAGCATAAGACTGACTAACTAAGAGATGTCAAAAGGTGACTGAGCTGAGTTTCTAATGTTTTCACCTGAGATACTCACAGCAGATATGCTCGATATGAGACCCTGAGAAGGCTAAGGCACCCTGATGCTTTCTCACAGACACTGGGTATTTTCCTGGGAGATTTTTTTTCAGTGTTTGAGCAAATAGAGCCCTTATTTATGAATTCAACAGACTTTCTAGATGCTGTAAGTTGAATTAGCATCAACTCAAGCAGGATGCCCCACTAGGAAAGAAGGTGTGTGAAATGAGGCATAACTTATTATGCTCAGTCACTGCACACTGACTAGAATATGGAGAGAGGAAAAAGAAGTCTGAATCTATCACAGTCCAACAAACACAGCTGAGCTTTTCACATCTGGTTACCTACCTATAATGTGAATTAACTCAAGCTTTGACTAGAGTCAAAGAGAAGCATAATTAGTCATCCACATTCAGGTAGAAGTTGTGATTTTAGTAATTTCAGTTTTGCCCTTAACAATGTTATCTTAGTTTTAGCAAATACATCATCTCTTGAAATTCACAGAGCTCACAGCAAATTAAGAAAAATGTAGAGTTTCTCTAACCAGTGGGGCCATAATTAAGTTTTCTTTACTCTTCTAATTTCCTCTCCCTCCCTCCCTCTCTATCTCCTTCTCCTTTTCCCTCTCCCTCTTGCTCCTTTTCCTTCTCCCCCCCCCCATCTGAAAGAGGCAGAAAAGTCACAGAGGCATAAAGAGAATGAAAAAAGTCACAGCACTAAAGTTTTCTTCGATGTATAGAGAGCCAGGCTTGAACCATGGTATAGCAGTGTACTATCCAAGTGATTTATATCATCAGTTCAAGAGGAGAAGGCTTCAATTCAACAAAAAGGAAAAAATACAAAACCATAAAATATTGCTTGAGATCTAGGCAAACAATCATACAACAGTGAACATCTCTTCATGAAATACAATTTACCATTATCTTTATTTACTAACTGGAGAAAAAATGGTTTTTATGCTGTCAAAGAAAAAGTAGGGAAAATGACATATGGTTTATAATTTATATAGCTGATATAAGGCACAGTTCCAAAACATTCCTGAAAGTTACAAAAATATTTTCTTCATTCTGGGGCAAGACAGAATATCACAATCATGTAGGGACTATGTGGTACCCCACCCACTTTAATCGATCTTGCTGTGCTGAAGAATGCTACATCATCTCACTTAGTTTGGACAGGACAGCTCTAATGTGTAAACTCTAATAGAAGAGACATAATTATCTCTAAAAATTAATTACTTGCTTGGAGTGAGACTTAGCTTCTTCATAAAGAATATTGGGGGTCTGGCATTAGAGCAACGGGTTAGGTGTACATGACGCTAGTGCAAGGGACTGGCATAAGGATCCTGGTTGGAGCCTCCAGCTCCCCACCTGCAGGGAGTCGTTTCACAAGTGGTGAAGCAGGTCTGCAGGTTTCTATCTTTCTCTCCCCCTCTGTATTTCCCTCCTCTCTCCATTTCTCTCTGTTCTATCCAACAACAACAGCAACAATAACAGTAACAACCACAACAAGGGCAACAGTAAGGGTTACAAAATGGTAAAAAATAGCCTCGAGGAGCAGTGGGTTCGTGGTGTAGACACTGAGCCCCAACAATAACCCTGGAGGCAAAAAAATGAATGCTACATATTGGACCCAAGAAGCAATGACAGTAAGGGAAAACATAAGGTGAAACTTGGACTGGGTATGGTGTGCTACACCAAAACAAAGGATTCTGGGAAAGGAGGGGTAGGGATAGGATGGAGGGGCTCTGACCTCCTGGTGCATGACAGTGGAAAAGGACCTGGGTTGAGGAAGGAAGTGTTTTGCACTCACCTACTATGGGAAGATGAGATGTAAGTATATGTCAGCTACTGTATTGTAAGCCATTAACTCCTCAATAAAGTCAGGGGGAGAATACTAAATAGTAAGCCTCAAGGTTGAGATTATTTTTAAAAGGGCATTTAAATTACTATCTCTATCTGAACTATGCACCAACTTTGTCTTTCATGTCCCTGGACATCATGAAGACAGAGCTATAAATTAATTGTTCTTCTTCTGGTTCCTCACACTTTTTTAAAAGTGTTCATCAGTGTATCATTCAATCTTTGTGGAATTCCCTTTAATAGAAAGATATAAATACATAGATATATGATAGATAGACAGACAGAAAGATAGGTAGAAAGACATGACAGTATGTGTATATGTACAAGAGATGTGGTTAATACTCATTGGTGTATGGGTTGGTTTTTTTTTTTACAGCACTCTTCTGTGAAACTGAATTTCATCAATTCAGTCTATATCTTGTAGAGACACAAGGTGATTATGCTTATGAAACAACAGTCAAAAAATCATATCAAATTGATTGATTAAATAGTAAGTGTTAAATGATTAGGGTGATTGTCTTGATAATGAGTCATCCAGCAATCCAGAAGTAGTAGACAGATGGCTGAAATATGATCAAATGAGTGGGAAATTGCCCTAATTTTGAAGCTCTTTACTTGTGGATACCTCGGAAATTAGTCTATTATAGAAAAAAGCTATTGAGCTATGAATCAAAACAGGGAGTTGTAATTATGAATCAAAACAGGGTGTTGTAATTATCATAGCTGCAAAACAAACCTCCCTGTACTTTATGGTATAAACAACCAGTTTATTATGTTCTTAACTTCTGTTGATCAAACATTCAGAACAGGCAGAACCAGGGCAGCCTGTTTGCTTATCTTATTGTTCTTTGCTGGTGTTTAGTGCTTTGGGTAGGAAAACTCAGACTGGAAACAACAGATGTCAGGGAGCTGAAATCATCTGAAGGCTGTTACCTCTATCTGACAGGAAATGCAGGTATCAAGCTCAGGCCTTGGTGAGCTTGATTAGTCCCAAGAACAAAAATTCCAAGAGTAAGGGACAAAATCTTTCTTCATTGACTTAATATAAGCTGAGGAATGTCATGCATCACAAGTGTAACATAACTCAAGAAGGAGAAAACACAGAACATAAGAGTGGGGGAAAAATAATATATGTATATTCCAGGGATATCACGGGTTTTTTTTTTCCAATGTGTACTTTCCAAACCATAAACTTATAAGTTCTTCACATGTAAAATGTACCCATGATTCTCTATATAGATGAGTGTCCTTTAACTGATGATGTGAAGTATATATACATGTATTATCCTAAATAAAGTTTGCTGTGTCCTAGGCACAGACCTTCCTACCCCTCAGCTCTCATTCCTCCTTTCAGGACTGTTTGACTTGTCCTGGCGCAGGACGTGGAGACTAGAGTGACTCAATAAGTGCAGCAAATAGAAAGACCTTAAAAAAAAAAGATATCATAAAGTCTTAATCAAATAGTTTCTACTCAGATGCCTTCCTCACCTACTTCCTATTTCACTTCCCTCAATCACTCGAAGGCTAACATTATCAGACAAGTTAAGGACTACAAAAGCTGCATAAGAGCAAAAGACTGGCATGTCGGGCTGCATCGCGGGGGAAAAAGAAGGGATCAGAGAGGAGAGGGAACACAAATATTTATTCACATGGGCACCTCAGAGTTGGGTGAGAGCACAATGGTTCGGGCCACGTGAAGCTAGCAAAATGGCCGCCTCCCGCTACATGCAGCAACCCTCCTCTGCATCCGGTCGCTGAGGTGAAAAGGGGCAAAAAGAGAGAGAGGGGCAGAAGCAGAAGGGCTTTTATGGGAGAAATTCCAGAAGTGATAAGTCAGGACAGGATTGGCTAAGAAACAAGGCACTCCAGGAATAGGGTTTCTCGTGGGAATTGACAACACCCTGAGGGGACAACATGGTGGATGTGACCACATCTGCACAATTTCCCAACACTGGCACCCTTTAATAATGGCTCTTTTGGACACTACCAGCCCATGCCACCATGCCAGGATTTCGCAGGGAATCCTGGGGTTCCCACATAGACATGATGGGTCTAGACCTCTGGCAAATACCTCTCTCCACTGTCACTGGTCAACTCCACCAGGAACAACACAGTAGACTCTCTTGTGGGCCTCTACTGGACCTTGCCCTCTATGTGGGTCAACATTGGTAGGGACTGCTCCATTCCCCTCCAAAGGGAGATTGGGTCCACATACTCTGCCACTCGAGGAAGATGGGTCCTGCAATGAATGCAACCTAAAATGTCCCTAGCTATGACCACAGAATGCAAGCTCAGACCTACAGAAGTTACACAGGCTCCTGTGCTGAATAGAGGACCCAGATCAAATTGATGAGGTATACAGTTAACAATATTTATATATTTTCCCATATTTGGAAGATACTCTCTTCTCTGATACAGCTTTCTAGTCCTATTTCCAACTCTGACACCATCTTCCCAGACAATACCTTTGGTTCACCTACATGTTAGCTGTGGGGCTCAGGCAAAAATTAGTAAAGTCATGGGCCCCTTGAAATTTGTCCAGTAGAGTGGACAAATGACCATACCAATGTACCCTGTAACCCCACCTCTTTAGAGCCCCACCCCACTAGGGAAGATAGAGACAGGCTGGGCATATGGATCAACCTGTGAACACCATATCCAGAAAAGAAACAATTATAGAAGTCAGACCTTCCATCTTCTGCACCCCACAATTACTCTGGGTCCATACTCCCAGAAGGATAAAGAACAGGAAATCTTCCAAAGGAGGGGATGGTATACAGAACTCTGGTAGTTGGAACTATGTGGAATTGTACCCCTCTTATCCTACGATCTTGTCAATCTTTATTAAATCAACCAGTCAATTAAACAATAAATAAATAAGTATGCATACACATACAAAAGTAAAATAAAAACAGAAGGGAAAACATAAGACAGAACTTGAAATGGAGTTGGTACATTACACCGAAGTAAAAGACTCTGGTGGGGTGGGTGGGGAGGGTTCAGGTCCTGGAAGATAGAGGAGGACTTAGTGGGGTTTGAATTGTTATCTGGAAAACTGAGAAATGTTACACATGTACAAACTATTGTATTTTATTTTATTGTCAACTGTAAACCATTAGTTCCCCAATGAAGACATTAAAACAAACTTTAATCTTCCTCATTGCTTTTTGATGTAATGCATAATTTTACAAATAAATAGTCCTAGAAGCTTGGGATGGACAGACTACACTTGATACTGTCCCAGCTTATGATATAATGTGCATCACACCTGTCTTCTTCCGATCAACTGTACGGTGACTGGCTGTGGTTATTCTTTCTCCACCGTGGGACGTGTCTAATCTCAAGACCCTGGCAGCTGGCCAAGGTTCTCTACACATGCATCATCATAGTCTGAGCCCTTGAGACTAACTTTGGGGGTAGAGTCTCTAGGTTGGCTTCTCTCCTCATTCTGATTGGGGCTGGGCAATAAAAGACAGAGTAGATCCGAAGTTAGGAAGAAAAATGTATGTACATGGATTGATTCTCACCCAACCTTGCCATTGCTGTAGAAGCAGCTTCCTTATAAGGCTATAGATCCCAGGGGGAGGCCAGTTTTCTGCAGTTAAACTTCCTCTCTAGACTCCAATAACTTTATTCTGTCTCTGAGCCCCTCTGGCATAAAGGTGTTAATAGCTTTTTCCATAAACACTGGTTTCTTAGTGCTTTGCCATCTCCTGTTGGTTCTCACAACCTTTCCTATCCCTTTGCAAATGATTCTTCATTAAACTGTTCTAAGTGAAACTTTTCTGAGAGCCAATAATTTCCCACCATCCCTTCAATTGATATGATCTTTCCTGTGAAGATTTCTTTCTGTTTGTCTGTCTGTTTTGGTGTGGTGTGGTTGTTTTAATTGAAAAAAAACAAACGAACAACAATAACAAAAAAAAAAAAAGAAAAGAGAGAGAGAGAGTGAAAGAGGCCACAGCATCAAAACCTCCTTCAGTGTGTGGAGGACTGGGCTCAAACCAGGGTCATACACATAGCAAAGCAAGGCACTATCCAAGCAAGCTATTTCACTCGTCCTAACTGTGTACTTAATTTAGTTCAGCACAAGATTACAGAGTAAGTTTGTTCAAGTACAAGATGCATCCTCTAGGCATAATTTGCCATCTATTGTATGTGACAAACTACACACACACACACACACACACACACACACACAAGCATTAGCACTACCACTTAAAAACACTGAGGGGCCTTTAGATTCATGATTAGTCAACAATTTGGCTCTATATGTTAACTCTTCTTTCAGCCACCAGGTTCCAGATGCTAGCATGATGCCAACTGTACTTCCCTGGGCAGAGGACTCCACCAATGTGTTCCTGGAGCCCCACCTCCCCAGATTCCCGCCCCACTAGGGAAAGAGAGAGACAGGCTGGGAGTATGGATCGACCTGTCAATGCCCATGTTCAGCGGGGAAGCAATTACAGAAGCCAGACCTTCCACCTTCTGCATCCCACAATAACCATGGGTCCATACTCCCAGAGGGTCAAAGAACAGGAAAGCTACCAGGGGATGGGATGGGATACAGAGTTCTGGTAGTGGGAATTCTGTGGAGCTGTACCCCTCTTTTCCTATGGTTTCTGTCAGTGTTTCCTTTTAATAAAAAAACAAAATTGAGGAGAGAGACCACCTTACATATGTGAGTTCCCAGAGGTCCCTGAGTTCATTTTATGCCAGAATTGAACAATGTTCTAGTCCTCTCTCTTTCATACTATGTAATCTTTTTTTAAATTTCTTTATTGGGCAATTAATGTTTTACATTTATGTAATCTTTTAAAAGGTGTACTCATTAGTTTCTGTGGGCAGGAGCATGGAAGCAACTCGGCTTGAGGCCTCCCATGGGCTACAGTATAGGCATCCAATGGGCGTGGGGTCTTCTCAAGGTTTAATGAGGGGAGGGCTAGCTGCCATGCTCACTCCACCTCAGTCAGAGAACTTCCTGCGCTTGGGATCAGATAGGCCTCTTCATGGAACAGTTCAACAACATGGCAGCCACCATCAGCCAAAGGAAGTGAGAATATTAGAAAAGACACACAGGACAAGAGACTGACTTGACTCTTTTTGTAATGCAGGCATTAAAGTGTTCTATCTTCACATCAAAAGCAATTCAGAAGGTCCAGCCCAAGGTTAATTACAAAATCATACATGAATATGAAGACCAAGAGGTGGGCATCACTGGGCACATCTATCATGGTCCTAATGCCTAACACTCCTGCTCTGGGTTTTCCTACAACTCACAAGAGCTTAGTAGAGTCTTTGGAAAATTCAGTCTGCAAACTTTTTTTTTTTTTGGTCATCTCTAGGATGATTCTTTTTCCAGATGGAAATGAAAAGACAGATAGTCAGAGAGAGAGAAAGACACCAGGCCACTAAAGCTACCTTCAGTGTAGTGGTGGCCAGGTTTGAATCTAAGTCATGTCCATGGCAAAGCAAACATATTATCCAGGTGACTGATTCTGCTCACCAGGTTACAAGCTCTTTTACTCCTTTTTTCACATTGAAAAAAAAAACAATCAATGCAGAAGTATCCAGGTGGTGGCACACCTGGTTGAGGAAGGAAAGAAGGAAGGAAGGGAGGAAGGAAGGAAGGGGAAAGAAAGGATTATGGATGCCAGAGCAGTGAATTCATGATGCAGGCACTGAGCCCCTCCCCCCCAAAAAAATCCAGGGACTGGGAGATAATACACTGGGCAGAGAGCCCACTCTACCATGGTGGAGGATCTGGGTTCCAGCCTCTGGCTACCACATGCAAAGGGTGCAAATGGTGGAGTAGTGTGGTGTCCCTCCATCTCTCTTGTCTCTCTCTTCCTCAGATCTCCCATCCTGTAGCTGGAAAAAGAGAAGAAGAATCAAGTCTTCCAGTAGTCAAATGTTGTTGACAAAATGTTGTTGTCATAAAGTCCTAATGAAGCCATGGCAATGCCAAAGATAAAAGAAAAAAAAAAATAATGCAGTTAACTGCCCTTCCTTTTAAATGTATTTGCCACAAATATATTTATCAATGAGAAGTGCAAAATGCCACTTTTAATTTAAAAATTAATGAAAAAATTTAAAAATATAGTCTTGTTCTAAGCAAATATCTCAGTGACTTATTGACACTGATTATCCATAACCAGTCCTATACAGATGTTCATTTTTTCCAGAGCACTGTTAAACTCTGGCCTCTTATGGTGCTGTGGATTTAACCTGAAATAAATAACATTATAACAGACTCACCAGCTGCATACATACTATCCTGCTCTTAGTTTCTTGGTTTGGTCCCCATTCACAGCAGGCAAAAACAGTAACACTTGACTGTGGGTTATTCAACAACCTCAGACTTGTAACCATAAACATTCAATTAGAATCAAGTTTTTTTTTTTTTACTCAGGCCCACCGTGGGGACCAATTTTCTAAGTCTCTGTGATCTTTTTCTTGAACATACTCATTATGTGATCGAAGAAACTGATTGAGCAAAATTAGATTTCCTAAAAGACCCCAAGTCGATACAGACTTTAAAGCAATGTAATTTCTGCTACTGGGATTCTTTTGACCTATAAATTTACCACGTGTCTGCTGTCACTGTTTTGTTCCATCAAAGGGGATGCAGAGCACCCATGTTTTGAAAGAAAACAGATGATTCACAACACACCAGGCCTCTGGGCTCCACAGCAACAGGACATCAAAAGAAATTCCCTTTAGTCTTTGACGTGTTGCTTCACAATTGACTGTGGTTCAGTGGTTCAGAGTTCTCTTCTAATTCTCCTCAGTCTCAAAATCAGCAAAAGCAACAGCATTCTCTTAAGAAAGAGACAACATTACGCTGAAGGAATTTAACTGAGCCCAGGTTAACCTGGGTATCCTTACAGATAGCTTCTTTTTTCTTTCTTTCTTTTTGTACATGCATAACATTTCTCAGTTTTCCACATAAAAATATAACCCCCACTAGGTCCTCAGATAGTTTCAATGTAGAAAAAGAAATAAAGAGAAGGGCACAAGAATAGATTTCCCCATTTCCCTGGGCATTAATCTTGTACTTTTAAATAAGAAATTCCTTTAAGGTATTCATGTTCAGAAGATATGACATCACTTTTGAAAGAGCCCACTTTAGAGCTAATTTTTATCTTTGATACTCCTAATAGGAAAATTAAGTTTAGGGCATAACAAACCATACCAGCCCAGTAACTCTGAGCATGATTTTATTTCTTTATTTTGTTTTCCTTCCTTCCTTCCTTTCTTCCTTCCTTCCTTCCTTCCTTCTTTCCTTTCTTCCCAGAGAACTGCTCAGCTATGACTTGTGATGTTGTTAAGAATTAAACCAGGGACCTCAGAATCTCAAACATAAAAACTGCTTTGCATAACTGTTACACTACCTCTCTAGATGTTAGCATCATTTCTTTCCTTCCTTCCTTCCTTCCTTCCTTCCTTCCTTCCTTCCTTCCTTCCTTCTCTTTCCTCCTCCTCCTCCTTTTTCCCCTTCTTCTCCTCTTCCTCCTCCTCCTCTTCCTCCTCCTCCTCCTCCTCCTCCTCCTCCTTCTTCTTCTTCTTTCTCTCTCTCTCTCTCTCTCTCTCTCTCTCTCTCTCTCTCCTCTCCATCCCTCCCTCCCCCTTCCTTCCCTATCTTCCTTTCTTTGCCAGGAGGATTATTGCTTAGGCTTGGTGTTGACAGTACAAATCCACCACTCCCAGTGGCCATTTTTTCTTTATTATTTGTACATTATTTGATAGGACAGAGATAGATGAATAGAGAAGGGAGATAAAGAGAAGATAGGCACCTGCAGACCTGCTTTACTGCTCATGAAACTTCCCTCCCTGTAGGTAGGGAACAGAATCTTGAACTTGGGTCCTTGCACAGGTTAATGTGTGCACTCACAGGGTGCACCATCACTTGGCCCACAGCATCATTTTCAATGCTTATCACTCTGAATGGATGTAGGCAGCAGCCCCCACCCAGGCGTCATCACCACCATTTGACTATCCCCCACATGTATATAGGTGACACTTTGTAAAGTTTATGACAGAGGCATGTTAAATTATCAGAAATAGTGTAATCTTCCTCCTTTACAATGCTGTTATTAAATATTTAACTCTGTGTTTAAGCAAAATATATTCTAAATGCTGGTAATAGATATGCACAGCTCATCACTCCTACTTTTCTGCATGGCAGTACTTCCATAGGATGTGGTTTATTAGTATCTAAGATGTCTACAGCATGTAAACACTTGGTAATAAAGGGCTACTTTATATCTTTCTAAGGTCTTGTTGGAGGTAGTAAGATGATAGATTGACAGATAGACAGACAGGCAAATATAATGGACATTGATCAATGCTAAGAATCCACTTACATGTTAATCTGAAGAAATTCTGTCTCTGTTATAGTCAAGCTGATAAAGTAGGAAAGTCAGTGGTGTAGTTCATCCATCCTAGGTCTGTGAGCTAGAAATCCTGAGGTTGGTGAAAATCCTTGTGAGAGTCTCAGGTCTGAGACCTTAGTAAGGATCCCAGTACTGGGGGGCAGAAGTAGTGGATGTTTCAGCCCAGAGATAGCCATGTTGCCTCTTTTTTACCTTTTTCACTTCATTATTGCATTACCAGGTAAGATGATACCCATCTGCACTGGGAATGACAGTCTTCTCCACATCCCTACTTCCTTAACCCTGCTCTACTGACTCAAGTACTAATTTCTTCCAGAACCATACTCAAAGACACACCCAAAATATGAGTTTTACCAGTTGTCTGGGCAGTCCTTAGCCCAGTTAAGTTGACACATGGAATTAACCATCACAGGCACACTTGGCCAGTACATGAAGATCAGAGGCATTCAAATGAATACCACTGGCTGGTAGCTATGGTTTCAGATGAAAAGGACATAGGAGCAAAGGGCTAGAGAAACAATGGCATAGAGCATGAACAATTGATTCTCAGAACAGGATCTAATCAAGAAAATTCATGATAGCTAAACTTGAAAATGGAGAAGCTGAGCTCTCCTGGTTCAAGTTGTATCAATAAATCTAGCTCTTTTAAATTAACCTAGATAAGAGAGGGAGAAAATAAAGGTCCCCATTTATTGGGTAAGTTCAATAAGAACTTCCATACCTGATGAGAGAATCATTTGAGAATCAGGGCACTTAGTCGCAAAGAGTTAATGATCATCTTCCTTACTGACGTCTCTGCATACTTTTTGCAGGTCGTCATGAAAATTCCCCTATTCAATTTTTCCTCTCCTTTAAACAAAATCAGCAAGAAGGTAGCTTATGAGTTTTGATTATAATCTAAATTAGAAGTACTTTGTGAATGTCTTGAAGTATAATCAGTAAAATTAAACTGGGAATTTTCTATTCAAACATGTGTTTTAGTCTCTGAGGTTTACTGTTTGATTTCTCTGTTTTAAATGTGACATGTGGTATGGTTAGAACTTTCATTCTTTTTCCTCACTATTTGTGATTTACAGATTTCAATTGATAGTATTTATAGAATTTAGAATAGTTTTTTTAAGGAAACTTTTTAATATATCATAATACCTGTCAACTGATAGTAGTTTTAATTTTCAAAATATTTTAATGAATAACTATTATACCATATATTTTATACTATTTTAATAAAAATTACTTCTCTAGCTCCCTCTCTCCCTCTCTCCTCCCTCCCCCCTCCCTCTGCTTCTCCATCTCTACCTCAATCTAGGATAAAACAAACAAACAAACAAAAAAACCTAAAAATATTTGCTTGGACTGGAGAGATTAGGTATAATGGCTATGTAAAAAAGATGCTAGTTATTAAGTGAGCTAAGTCAGAAAGAGAGGGATGAGTATGGGATGATCTCACTCATAGAAGAAGTTGAAAAACAAGATTAGAAGGGAAAACACAAAGCAGAACTTGGACTGGAGTTGGTGTATTGCACCAAAGTAAAGGACTCGGGGGGCGGGGGAGGAGAGTTCAGGTCCTGGAAAATGATGGCAAAGGAGGATGGTGGGGGGGGGGTTGAACTGTTAAGTGGAAAACTGAGAAATGTTACACAAGTACAAACTATTATATTTTACAGTCAACTGTAAACCATTAATTCCCCCAATAAAGAAATAATAAATATGTTAGTGCTTCAGGCTTCAACACCATAGGTTAAATCCCCAGCAACACCACAAGTCAGAGCTGAATTTATTGAGTCTAAATTTACTTACAGCAGATTAGTGAGCATCTTGAGATACATATTTCCCCTAACTTATGGGAGCACATGCACATGTATCCTGTCCTGTAGTCCTTGTTCTATATCTAGAATCTGTAACTTTGTTAGGGAGTGTACCAATCGAAGTAGAACCAGGGAGTCCCATGAGTAAGGAAAAGTCTCATCAGAGTATTGGAGTTGGAAGGTTGACATCTCACACTTGGCATCTCTGGTATAGTCTAAAGTAAAACATGGCACGGTGGCACTGGTTACATTGGTTTAGTTGAGGTCAGCGGAGGCAGTATCACAGGGGAGGAGATCAAGAGAAGCATGAAGAAATATAAGCAAAGGGGGCAGGCAGCATGCAAGCATGTTAAGTGTACATGGTGCAAAACCAAGGACCACCATAAAGATCCTGGTTGGAGCTCCTGGCTCCCGATCTGCAGGGGGCTCACTTCAGAAGCGTGAAGTAGGTCTGCAGGTGCCTACCTTTCTCTCCTCCTTTCTGGTTTCCCCTCCTCTCTTTATTATTTTCTGTCCTATATAAAAACCAAAACAGCAATAAAAACAACAACAAAATGGAAAAAATGGTCTCCAGGAGCAGTGGATTTGTGGTGCAGGTACCTAGCCCCAGTAATAACCCTGGAGGCAAAAAAATTAAAAATAAAATAATAAAATAAAATAAAGAAATGTAAGCAAAGTCCCAGAGATTATAATACTGGGTGAAATACGGATTTTAAAGAGAATGAGGAAAGTTCTCTGCTATATTAGAGTTTAAGGAGGCAATAGACAATTATTACTATAACCAAGTTATCTGGGAGCTTAGTTTACTTTAAAAAAATCCCATGATTAGGAAGGGTTTACTGTACCATACATGACCTCACCATGATTTATGAATTTATAGAACTCAGACTACTTCTCCCCAACATATTAAATAATGATTCATCAGAGTATAGATGAAAGGGAGTATAGATTAACACCATTTCCACCATAGACCTGTGTCTCTCCCCCAAAAGGAGCTTAAAAATCTATCCTTCCCCCACTTTGACGCAATACTCCAAATCCAGTCCAAGATTTGCTCTGTGTTTCCCTTTTTTGTTCTTCTTTCTCAAATTCTGTTTCTAAGTGAAATCAATCCCATACTAATCTTTCTCTTTCTGGCTTATCTTATTTAACATTATTTCTTCAAGTTCCATCCAAGATGAATCAAAGAAGGTGGATTCATTGTTCTTACTAGCAGAATAGTATTCTATTTTGTATATATACCACATTTTTCTCAGCCACTCATGTGTTGTTGATACCTCGGTTGCTTCCAGGTATTGGCTATTACAAACTGTGCTGCTATAAACATAGGTATACACATATCTTTCTTGGGTGAGTGTGTAGGACTCCTTAGGATGTATCCTTAGAAGAGGAATTACTGGATAATAAAGAAGGTCCATTTCTGGCCTTGTGAGTGGTCTCCAGACTAATTTACAGAACCACCAGCAGTGCAAGATGATTCCTTTCTCCCTATAACCTTTCCAACATTTATTGCTGCCATAGTTTCTGATGTATGACATTCTCTCAGGGCTGAAATGGTGTATCATTGTTGTCTTTATTTGCATTTCTCTGACAGTCTAAGACTTGGAACATGTTTTCATATTTCTTTGGCCTTTTGTATCTCTTCTTTGGTGGATGTTCTATTCATATCTTCTAGCCACTTTTGAATAAGGTCATTTGCTTTCTTTATTGCTGAGTTTGGTGTTCTCCTGACATATTAATTATTGCTGGGCTAGCCTGAGGGTGCTTCTTCCCAGGCATGTGCTCTTTGGGTTGGAGAGAACTTGACCAGAGCCAACCTAGGCTGCTGCGCAGGAAAGGGATCAGGAACTAGTGTTGCGCGAGAGAGACTCTGGGACTTGTGGAGCAGGAACACACAATACCCTGCTGTGTTTATTGATCTGCCTTTAAATATCTTCTGAGATGGAAAAAGGAAGGAAATAGGGTGGAAAAAGGAAGTACATAGGATAAGGGAGCGGAGTGGAAAAAGAGTGCGAACCAGTGGGGATTAAACCAATTCGGGTCTCAAACAAAACAATGATTATGTAAATAGATGACAACATCAAGCAATGCAGAAGACCTGGCGTAATGAACAACAAATTATTAGTCTTTTGTCTGATATATGGCATGTAAAGATTTATATCATACCACCTTTCAGTCACCTAGTTGTAGATGCTACCATGATGCCATTCTGACCTCCCTTGACAGACAACTTTACCAATGTGTCCTGGAACCACACCTCTCCAGAGCTCTACCCCACTAGGGTATGAATTGACCTGCCAATGCCCGTATCCATCAGAGAAGTAATTACAGAAGCCGGACTTCTCACCTACTGTACCTCATAAAGAATTTTGGTCCCATACTCTGCCACTCAAGGAAGACGGGTCCTGCAATGAGTAAAGCCTAGAATGTTTCTTGCAATGACTATAAATTGTGAGCTTAGACCTGCAGGGATGCAGAGGTTGCACAAGCTCCTATGCTGAATATGGGGCCCAAATCAAATAAATCAAAGCTTCTGTAACTGCTTCTCTGCTGGATATGGGCATTGACAGGTCGATCCATGCTCTCAGACTGTTTCTATCTTTCTGCAGTGGGGCAGGTCTCCAAAGAGGTGGGGTTCCAAGGCACATCGGTGAGGTCATCCTTCCAGTGAAGTCAGGTTGATGTGACGATAGCATCTGCAACTTGATGGCTGAAAAGTATTGAGATATAAATCAGAACAAATTGTTCAATAATCAGAAATCTAAAGGTAAGACTATATATAGCCAATTAGTTTGGGGTTTCCATTTTGGAAAAGGTTAGTAGGTCTATTTTAGGTATATTCCAAGGAGCCCATGACTTTACTAATTTTTGCCTGAGCCCCACAGCTAACATGCAGGTGGGCCAAAGGCACTATCTGGGAGAATGCTGTCATGGTTGGAAACAGGATTAGAAAGCTGTATCAGGGAAGAAAGTAACTCCCAATAATGGGAAAAGTATACAAATACTGTTAACTATAAGCCCCTTCCATCTTCTGCACACCATAATGATCCTGGGTCCATGCTCCCAGAGGGATAAAGAATAGAAAAGCTTCCAGTGGAGGGGATAGGATTTGGAACTCTGGTGGTGGGAATTGTGTGGAACTGTACCCCTCCTATCCTATGGTTATGTTGATCATTATTAAATAAAAACAAATAAATAAATAAATAAAAGAATAAAGAAGTTTCCAATGGAGGTGATGGGATACAGAGCGCTGGTGGTGGGAATTGTATGAAATTGTATTCCTCTTATACCACAATCTTGTCGATCATTATCAAATCACTAATAAAATAAATTAAAAAATAATTTTGGTCCATATGTCCAGAGGGTTAAAGAACAGGGAAATTTCCAATAGAGGGGATTGGGTACAGAACTCTGTTATGGAGAACTAACTGTGTGGAATCATACCCCAGTTATCTTAAAATCTTGCTAATCATTATTAAATCACTAATATATATATGTGTGTGTATATATATGTATCTTACTATATATATCTCACAATCTTGTTAATTATTAAATCACTATTATAGTGTGTGTGTGTGTGTGTGTGTGTGTGTGTGTTTAAACAGGTCTAAAAGGACCTAAATTGAGGGTGAGAGTGTTCTGTAGACACCTATCGGAGAAGGTAAGAAGTTATACCCAGAGACTTCTGGGAGGCGTGGCTAAGGAGTAGCAGCTGCAGGGTTTTTGCTTTCCTCAATTAAATAGGAAAAGCAACAGAGATCACCTCTGAAAACTAAACAAATGTGACGAGGATTTCTTCAGACTCACCAAGCCACAGGTGAGTACAGACTCACATGGATCATAGACAAAAAATTGTTGAATAGCAATTCCTGAGACTAAAGGGCCATATTCTGGGACAGCTGGTGCCAGACTGGCAACTCCCTTCTATGTCTGTGACAGTTTTAAAAAAACAAGGAAAGCTAATTAAGACACAGACACATGTGGCTTTAGGACTGAGAGGTAAGTGAGAGATTTCCAAGACTAAAAATCAGGAATCAGAGATGGCAGGCACCAAATTAGATTGGCAGCTGAGACATATCGCTTCTGCTGGTTTCAATTTTTAGCAACAAAAAGACTGTTAAAAAGAAAAGGGGAAAAAAAAAACCACCTAAAACTCAATTTACAATATGACATCTTGAGTTTCCAATGTAGTGGCCCCTAGAGGCTAGAACAGCAGCAGGGAGACCCTATATTGACGTCTAAGTCACAGAACCGGCCCAGTGATACATGATAAAAATCTACCCTCTCCCACCTATAGGAAATTGAATGCCTTAGTCACAGATCCTCATGCTGACACAACAAAGAGACCCATATTAAATGAAGATAGTGAGAAATATAAAAACAGTAATAACAGAAACCCCAAATGACCAGACAGAAATAGATCTAGAAAAAATAAAAGATAGACTTCAGAAAACTCATTATGTGTTGTGATGCAGTATACTGGCTGACAACAGGAAGTCAGACGCAACACAGGGCTGACATCATCCTAGTGACAGAGCATAATACGATCTGCACAAATGCACAAGGGATTGTGAGTGGACTGAGTGGACTTAAGCACAGGTAGCCAGAAGTCTGGCCCCTTCAGCCCCTGCTTCTTCTCCTGCTCACAGTGATCTCAGCTCAAATTGCCCTGGACCCACAATGCTGCTCCCGACTAGAGGAAATGAGCACCTGTAACTCAGCTAGCCGGTAAACTCTTAAGACTCCTCTACAGCTATAATGAGTAACCTATATCTCTGCCAACGATTGCTTATTTTGCCCTACCTAAAATATAACATCCCATACTACAGTACCTCCACAATAAAGTTTAATTGTTTAAATCTGCTCTCAGCCATGCCACAGCCAAGTCCTTTTAATTTTAATTACAACAATTATGATATCAATTCAAGAGACTAAAGTTAAGATTCAAGAACTAAGCCAATATTTTACCAAAAAATTACAAAGTGCAGGAAAAAAACAAAACAAACAAACAAACAAACCAACAAACCACTCCAAGCAGAGCTGCAGGGCCTAAAGGACACTTTGAATGCAGTTCAGGTTGAGGTAAGCGACCTGGGAAGGTGAAGAAGAGAGTATCAACACTAGAAGACACAACCACCACACTCTGAATTTTAAACTTTTGGAGCAGGAAGGTTTAGGGAAATGAAGCTCTTCTTAATGAAATGGCAGACTCTATCAGAAAGACAACTTCAGAGTTTCTGGGACCCCTGAGGAAGAAGAGAGAGAGCGGTAGGGAACATATTCAAAGAAATTTTAACAGAATTTTACAAACCTGAGCAATGCTCAAAATATAGAAATCCAATACTGTGAATGCACACCTAAATTTTAAAATCCAAAATGACACACCAAGACACATTACTGTAAAACCATCCAAAACCAGGGACAAGAAAAATATATTGCAGGCTACGAGGGGAAGGAAGAAAAAGTTGCATATAAAGAAGGTAAAAAGTGACTACATATTAGTCAATAAACATGAACCTGGCATTTCTGTATACAAAGAGTCTGAGGAAAGGGAAATCAAAGACTCAATCCCAACATACAACAACAGTAGTAGAATTTGCCCCACTCTCTGAAGGCATGTGGGTCAACATACTCTGGTACTCAAGGAAGACTGGCCCTAGAATGAGTGAAGCCTAGAATGTTCCTTAGCAATGACCATGGAATGCAAGCTCAGACTGACAGGGATGCAGAGATCACACAGGCTCCTTGTTTCAACCTGCTATTGGAACTTCTGTTTGTCTTTCTTTGGGTGTGTGTTTCCTTGAGACAAAGAATAGATGGGTCTTGCTTTTTAATCTATTCAGTTGCTCTGAAGCTTTTGCCTGGAGAATTTAAGGCATTCACCTTTAGGGTGATTATTAATAAATGCTGTTTGCTTGAAGGTCTATGTTCTTTTTGGCTCTTTTTCTGTTTGTTATTTTATGGCTTTATATAATGGTCTTGCCTACAGTATATATTAGTCAACAATTTGTTCTGCTTTATATCTTAACTATTTTTCAGTCACCAGGTTCCAGATGCTACCATGATGCCAACTTGACTTCCCTGGGCAGAAGACTCCACTTATGTGTCCTGGAGTCCCACCTCCCCAGAGCCCTGCCTCACTAGGGAAAGAGAGATATCTGGGAGTATGGATCAACCTGCCAACACCCATGTTCTGCGGTGAATCAATTACAGAAGCCAGACTGCACCCCATAATGATCCTGGGTCCATAATCCCAGAGGGATAAAGAACAGGAGAGCTTTCAAGGGTGGGGGGGAGAATAGGGAGTTCTGGTTTCTGGTGGTGGGAATTGTGTGGAATTATATCTCTCTTATCTTATCCTATGGTCTTGTCAATATCTCCATTTTATAAATAAATAAATAAATAAATAAATAAATAAATAAATAAATAAGAGACTTCCAGAGGCAGGACTACAGAGTAGCAGCAGCTGTGTTTCTCTCCTCTTCTCTCCTCTCTCCAGTCAACTAGAAATATCAAAGGAGATTACCTGGGACTGCAACAAGACAAGATCAGATACATATCTCCTCTTGGACATTTATCCAGTGCACACTCAAGCACTAATTAAGACAGGACATATGCATCCCTATGTTCACAGTTGCATTACTCACAATAGCCAAAGAGTGGAAGCAGCCTAAACACCCATCATCAGATGACTGGCTAAAGAAGTTATAGAATATATATTCCATGAAATACTACTTTGCAGTCAAAAAAGATGATATTGTGTCCTTTGGGACAAAATGAATGGAACTAGAGTTGATGCTTAGTGAAATAAGTAAAGAGAAGGAAGACAACTACCAGATGGTTTCACTTATATGTGGAACCTAGAGATCTGATTTACATGAACTTGCCAAAAGCAAACAAACAAATAAAAAAATTCAAACAAAGCAGACACGAGCAAACTGTGTGTAAGCCTTATAAAACTTCAGCGGTTATCTGGGGATACAGAACTTTGTTGGTGGATGTGATGTGGAACTATACATTGTAATATTATAATCCTGTGACAAACTACTAAAATTTTTTTTTTAGAAAAAGCAATTATACCCAGGTTTCACCAGCTATAATCTATTAACTTCCTAATAAAATGACTATAGAAGGAGTCGGATACAGTGGGCTGTGTGCACACAGTGTGAAGCGAGAAGTGCAAAGACCAGCATAAGGATCCAGGTTAAATCCCCCAGCTACCTACCTGCAGGGGAAGGGTCACTTCTCCAGCAGTGAAACAAGTCTTCAGGTGTTTGTCTTTCTCTCCCACTTTCTGCCTTCCCCATCTATCTCAATTTCTCTCTGTCCTGCCCAGAAACAATAACAACAACAACAATAAACAACAAGGGCAACAAAAGGGAAAAATAGCCTCCAGAAGCAGTGGATTCATAGTGCAGGCAATGAGCCTCAGTGAACCCTGGAGACTATATATAAAATGAGTAAATAAAATGTACAATTCAGGCTAGACATGGACCTTCCATATGATCCAGTAATTCCTCTCCTGGGGTTATACCCCAAGTACTCCATAACACCCAACCAAAAAGAGGTGTGTACTCCTATGTTCATAGCAGCACAATTCATAATAGCTAAAACCTGGAATCAACCCAGGTGCCCAACACCAGATGAGTGGCTGAGAAAGCTGTGGTATATATACACAATGGAATACTATGCAGCTATCAAGAACAATGAACCCACCCTCTCTGACCCATCTTGGTCAGAGCTAGAAGGAATTATAAGTGAGCTAAGTCAGAAAGATAAAGATGAGTATGGGATGATCCCACTCATCAACAGAAGTTGAGTAAGAAGATCTGGAAGGGAAACTAAAAGCAGGACCTGACCAAATTGTAAGTAGGGCACCAAAGTAAAAACCCTGTGGTGAGGGGTAGACTTGCAGCTTCCTGGGCCAGTGGGGGGTGGGATTGGGTGGGAGGGATGGGTCACAGTCTTTTGGTGGTGGGAATGGTGTTTATGTACACATAAAATGTAGTCATATAAATCACTAGTTAATTAATATGAGAGGGGGAAAATTAATTGTATGTCTCGAAGTTTTTCAAAACACAAACTGAATCTTTTTAATATATAGGCTGTGTATTTGATATGCAGACTCTCTCAAAAGCCTAGACCAAGTAGATCAGAAGCAACCAATAGCACAGCTATATACAAGATACTGGGTACTGTACAGCAAACCCTAACAAAAGGACTTTTCAAAGTTAACCCAATTACCAAGTAATGTGATGATAACATTAACTATTGATTGTCTTTTTGAACCCTAAGACAGCAGGAACCTCACATCTCCACTATAGAGCCTCTACTTCCCCCAGTCCTAGAACCATTGTATAGGCCCCACTTTCCCGTATGCCTCTCCCAATCCATATCAAATAATACTGCACCTGCCGATCACAACCTAACCAACACAACGATTGCCACCTCAATATGCTTCACTTCAGACTGTGTCCAGAGATTTCACGTGTGGAATGACAACCCTTCAGCTTCATTACTCGGGTGAGACCTTTCCTTTCATAGTATACTCTAATTCCATCTCAGGTGGTTCACTTTCTAACAAAGTCCCAAAACCTAGATATACACCTGTTTCTGTGAGAGAGAGCATATCTTCACACGTATCCGTAAACTACTGCAAAATATATACCTGAAAGCAGAAGTACACTAGAGTTTGCAGTGAGTACCCGCCTAACACTTCCTCTCCACTATTCCAAGCTTTGGGTCCATGAATGCTCAACAATTTGTTTGGTTTCGTATGTTAACTCTCTTTTCAGTCACCAGTTTCCAGATGTCATCAGGATGCTGGCCAGGCTTCCCTGGACTGAAGACCCCATGAATGTGTCCTGGAGCTCCGCTTCCCCAGAGACCTATCCTACTAGGGAAAGAGAGAGGCAGACTGGGAGTATGGACTGACCAGTAAACATCCATGTTCAGCAGGGAAGCAATTACAGAAGCCAGACCTTCCACCTTCTGCAACCCACAATGACCCTGGGTCCATGCTCCCAGAGGGATAGAGAATGGGAAAGCTATCACGGGAGGGAGTGGGATATGGAGATTGGGTGGTGGGAATTGTGTGGAATTGTACCCCTCCTACCCTATGGTTTTGTTAATTAATCCTTTCTTAAATAAAAAAGAAAAAATGTCCAATTCAACATCAAAAACAAAGATGACATGAAAATAAATATATTCATAAACAATCTGACTAACCCAATACAGCTTGGAAATATGAGTGTTTTCTGTATATGCTTGTAAATAGTTTATCTACAGTTCAAATAACAAATTGGAAACCAGTCAGATCCTAACTTGGCTTAGCTGGTAAATATTATGCAGTTATTAATGATAAATCTATGTATTTTTGTTCATTTCCTGGGTAATATGTTATTTCATTTTGACATATATAGATGTAGATATATAGATATGTTCCCATACATTTGTTCTTTAAACTGAAAGGAGATAAAAAGAAATTTTTATTAGCTCTTAGTTTGTACAATTATGTATATTCTTGTCATATGTTAGATGCCTAGATGAGACTTGATAGAGAAAAATAGAATCAAATTGATAACATTAAATTGTAGCATTCTTCAAACTACATGTGAAATTATGTAAAGGAGTCATCAACAAAGCAAACTAGTGAAAGAACAACACAAATTACTATAGGGCCTCGGAGACAGGATAGCAATAAGAATATAGATTTCGATTCCTTATGCCCCACAAGTTCCAGGTTCAGTCCCTGGTCTTGCTAGATGTTAGGGCTGAGCAGTATTCCAGCCTCTTCTTCTCAAATTAATCTCTTAAAATACACATATGGACTTTCTCTCAACTGGTATCAATTACAAAAGCTTTTGGGTCAACTTGATTACCATACATTCCATCAATGTATTAGAGGAACTCAAATTTAAATCCAGTTGAAAATCTTTTTTTTTTAATCATTAATATTCACTTTCTGGAAAATAACATACACACTTCTGACTGCTGGGCTTTTGACCAGAACATGTAATTTTTTTTTCCTCCTATGAAGATGAGGAATGAGGGAAGGGGAGAAGTGAGACTTCAGGCTCTGGGTTTTAATCCATTATTCACTCAGGACAGGTACAAAGTCACAGAAAGAAAGCATAGAACTCGTCTTGACAAAAGCTACTCTGTCTTCTTGTGTTCAGTTAGGATTCCTAGGAGAAATATCTCCTCTGTATCACTGGAATGAAGTCAGGTGATCATGTGATCCCAGCAGAGAAATATACAATCTAAGCTACCCAGACTGAAAGCACTTTAATTGTATGACTTTAGATGTAAATTTGAAAATGTACAATTTCTTAATATTATTCAAGGCCATGACACTTTACAAAGACTCTAGAACTGGATACTGATCAAATCAAATATGTAAATTTGACATGACTGCATCTAATTTCAGTGATTATTATTACTTACTGAATAATGTAATTACCATATGTAACAATGCATTGCTATATATAATTATACTATTACTATAGTCAAAATGTAGGAAGAAGACAATTATGAAACATTCAGATACCTTAGATAACTAATGCTTATCAGTAAAGTCACGTCAGATATCTCAAAAGTATATGGTGGTGCATACATAACTTTTAATGTCATTATGCATTCAAATATAGTGTTATCTCTAACAGGTTTCAAAAGTTCTTGAAATAAATCAGATTAGTATTTCTGACATTATACTCAGTATACAAAGGACTCAAAGATAAAAATCACTTTCAAATGTCATACACAAAAGTTTAAACTCATTTGTAATCAAATGCAACACTGGTTCCTAGAGGTTTAAGATGTGTACCAGGTCAATTTAAGTAGACAGAGAAAGCTACATTAAGATAATTGCCATATAAACATTCTAAAATATCATTGGAAGATGTGTTTGCTGATTCAATTAACCAGTATCATAACCCTCACTAAATATGATTTTCCTAAACATATGAAAATGTCTACAGTTAGGAGTTATATAAGTGACAACAAAGAATAAAAGTCAATGTTTATACATTTGCATAAACAATCTATGTATTTTCTCTAATGGTATATACTATTTCATATTTTTCCAGGCTTAGAAGTCAATATACTTGTTAAACTGCAAGTTTTTTCAAAGAGAAAATATCACAAAATTATTACCTCTTAATAATAATTTATAAAGAAAAATGCTGCACTTAAAAAACAATGGAACACTATTTCAATCACTATTTAGGTTCTCATCCTTCTAAGATTGTAATAAAGTACTACCATTTTACAAACAGTGTACAAAAAGATTTTAAATATATTATATGCATCTACTTAAAACAGTATTTCATCTTCCAAAGAATGATCCACAAGACTTACAATAATGTACACACAGATACATATACTCATATATATACATGCATAGGTAACTATAAACATATAACACACAAAAAGTTTTTAAGGAAGAATAAGAAATCCACCCAAAATTTTGCAAATAATTACCCATTTGAGTTCATATAATTACCATAATTAAAACTGAATTTTTTAGGACCAGGCAGTGGTGCATCTGGTAGAGAATACATGTTACCATGTGCAAGGAACTGGGTTCAAGTCCCTGGCACCCAATGCAGGGAGAAGCAATGCTGCAGGTGTTTTTCACTTTCTTCTCTATTCCCCTCCCCCTCTGTCTCTATCAAAAAAAGAAAAGGCCAGAGACGGCACTTAGGGGTGTGGATTCCTCATACAAGCACCAAGGCCCAGCAATAACCCCCATGGCAATACAAAAAAAAAAAAAAAAAGAAAGAAAGAAGAAAACTCTGAATGTTGAGTGCCCTTCCACTTTTCAAATTTTCTCATTTAAACTCTATTGATTTATTGTATTTTATTTATTTATATATTATATATATTATATTTGTTTTACCTAAGCATTGCTCAGTTTTGATTTGTGGCAGTCTAAGAGGTTAAGAAAGCATGGGGGGGGTTAGATAGCATAGCAGCTATGCAAAGAGACTCTCATGCCTGAGGATCCAAAGTCCCAGGTTCAATACCCTGCACTACCATAAACCAGAGTTGAGCAGTGCTCTGGTGGAAAACAAAACAAAAAACTTTAAGTGCAACTGAAAATGGTGAAACAAAGCTGCAACTGTCTCTCTGTGTCCCCCTCCCCTCTCAGTTACTCTCTGTGTCTATTCTATAATAATTAAAAAAGAAAGTATGCAGATTAAACATGGATTTAAGAATTGCAGGTTTTTTTAGTTTGATGGGGACAGACTACAAACTCCCTATCTTAGACTTAACTCATGAAGTGCCAAGAAGTGTTTATGTTTCTGTTATATTTAAAGTTGAATTGACCTGTCAGTGGTGGTTTACAAATTTTCACTCACTGTTTTTATTAGTGATTTAATAATGATCAACAAGATTGTGGGATAAGAGGAGTACAATTCTGGGAGTCGGGCAGTAGCGCAGTGGGTGAAGTGCATGTGGAGCGCAAGGACTGGTGCAAGAATCCCAGTTCAATCCCCCGGCTCCCCACCTGCAGGGGAGTCACTTCACTGGTGGTGAAGCAGGTTTGCAGGTGTCTATCTTTCTCTCCTCCTCTCTATCTTCCCCTCCTCTCTCCATTACTCTCTGTCCTATCTAACAATGATGACATCACTAACAACAACAACAATAAAAAACAGCAAGGGCAACAAAAAGAAAAATAAATAAATATAAAAAAATTTTTAATAGGGGTACAATTCCACACAATTACTGCCACTAGAGTTCCATATCCCATCCCCTCCATTGGAAGCTTCCCTATTCTTTATATCTCTCAGAATATGGACCAAAGATCTTTATGGGGGAGCAGACAGTATAAGGTCTGGCTTCCGTAATTGCTTCTCTGCTGGGTATGGGCATTGACATGTGGATCCATACCCCCAGCCTATTTCTATTTTTCCCTAGTTGGATAGGGCTCTGGGGCAGTGAAGTTCTAGGACGCACTGGTGAGGTCATCTGCCCAGGGAAGTCTGGTTGGCATCATGGCAGCATCTGCAACTTGGTGGCTGAAAAGTATTAGATATAAACTGTTTCATAATCAGGAACCTAAAGGTTAGAGTATAGCAGATGAAACTTGGGGTCTTCATGTTGAAAAACCTAGGAAGTCTATGTTAGGCATATTCCAAGGGCCCCATGACTTTACTAACTCTTGCCTGAGACCAACAGCTAACATGCAGGTGGACCAAAGGTTGATTGTCTGGGGAGATGGTTTCGGAGTTGAAAATAGTACTAGAAAGCTGGATCAGGGCAGAGAGTAGCCCCTTCACTCATTTTAAGTACCAGGCTGGGCCTCAATTTGAGAGGATCAAATAACTTCTTGTAGGGAAACTGTAGGTGGATCCTGGCAGGGCTTGACCTGAAAGGTGTGTCAGTCCTGTTAGTCTCTCTATATGGAGAGGTTGAGCAAGGGAGACACAGCAACCTCAAAAGGTTGCCCACCATATCAGACTTCCCTGCCTCACAAAACATTCGGCATTTTTCTGCCTCCAGGAGCCCAGCATTCCTTAAAACATTAAGCCTGCTCCACCATGCATTCACTGATACTATGGCCCATCCTTTTATTATATACATATCAATCTTCTGTTTTGTCTTACAAATGACTAAAGGTTTCCTTCCTAATTCCCCACTGGGTATTATTAATTCTACCAATTCAACCCCTAGTAACAGTTGCTAGGAAGCCCACTATCATTCCCAGCCCCTTCCACCTTTCTCCACCCCTTTCCTAATCATGTATGGTATTGTCAAGCCACTTCCTTTTTTGACTTGTCTCTGCCCTTGTCCGGCTGGAGAAGCACATGTACAGACTGGGAGGCTGATGCCGGCCATTCCAGTTTGTGCCGTGTGGCTTAGCCAGGTGTGCTACTGCCCAACTCTGGGGCACTCAGATGAATAAAGATTTGAATTGCCTTGCCGCCACAAGCTTGGTTCCTGGGTCATCTCTCTCTCTCTCTCTCTCTCTCTCTCTCATGTCACTAGTCCAACAATGTTTCTCTCAGATGACAGTGACAAATGCAATGTGAACACAACTGCTGTGCTGCACTTGGCTCAGTGCATCACTGGATTCACTTGTAGCAGAGAGCACACTCCTCTTCTGTTTATCTCTCCTATATTTTTTTTAGAGCTAAAAAACTGTTCTTAAATTGATAGAATTTCCTTAAACTACTCTAAGGCATATCTGTTGTCATCTCAAAATATGTTGTGCACACATTTAAAAGCAAATAAAAATATGCTGCTAAAATAAAACTTTAATTGGCTGTGAGTGGGCAGAGAATAGAATTTTCTTCATGGGAATCTAATTCATGAGAGTATTCATTGCATATTACTCAAAAAGTCCAATTATTCATCTTTTAAAAGCTCTAAATGGAAAAAAAAATCTGCTGGTGGGATGGCAGGAAAAAAATCAGATTTTTCACACTTCTCAAGACGTAATGCATCTAGTATACATTTGTCTATGTTGTGTTGAATTGACCAAATATGTTTCCTTTCACCCCTGGCTTGACAGTTTCCTAGAAGTCATATCTGTGATATTCATTTTCTAATTTGTCTTTTATAAAGCAAAGCTTTAGAAACAGTCACAAAAACTTTCAAAACACTTAGAGCAATCTGGTTATTTTAAAATTGCATATATATATTGATGGAACTGAGCTCATTCCTAACTTCCAGGAGGGGCACTATACCACACACATCTCCCTTTCTTTTCAGAATCTTCATGATCTCTTGTTTAGAAGGTCCACACAGACTATTCTCTCCCTCTCTCTCTCTCTCTCTCTCTTTCATGTCTTCAAAAAGCAGTTTTCAGAAAAGTTTTTAGTCCTCCAACAAATGTCAACAGAGAAAACTTGGCAGATGTCTAATTATTATCACAATTTTTCAGATAGACTTTTTATGACTCACCATATTGATGAAATCAGTTCCATTAAAGGTTGTGTCCTATATTATTATGTCAGAATATCCTGATTTATATGCTACCTTCAGAGACTCACTGTGTTCAGACTGCAATTATGACTATACATCTTGTTCTCATAGCTAGGCCCTGCTTCCCCTCTCCCATCCCACTCAATCATCAGAGCCCCAGGGGCAGTAAATATCAGTTGGTCCCCTTAAGAGGTAAGTAGAATAACTATATTTGCAGAATTTCCAGAAAAGTTGATGTCACCATGGTCCATTTGTAATAAATGTATATTTAGTTTTTTGATACTCCAAGGTCACACACAATGTGTAATGGAGTCTTTATTCACAGATAGCTCATTAAACTAGCTAATGAAATTATGTATCTACAAGGCCAAGTTCAGCAATTACCCCTTTTATTTTATTCTTAGTATTATTCTCTGGAAAAGAAAAGCCTTTTAAAATATAACTTTTTAATGTAATTTAAAGCTGATTAAAATGCACAAACTAATTGTTAGGTTGTAAATGGGTTAGAAAGCTGAACTTTCAAATTTACTTCGAATAAGAAATGGGGAATAAAAGTGTTAAGCTTAAGGGATTGAGAATGCTACCTTGAAAAAAATGATATATTCTCTATATAAGTACCAGGAGAAAATGTTAAATTAATTTAAAGAAATACTGGATTCAAGATGCCCTGTAGAATCAGCTTGTCAAATAAGACTCACAAAAAATCAGAGATCTTAACCCTAGAAATTAACAGAAAGAGGCTAAGAAGAAGCATCAGAAGTTCAAGATGTTCTCTGTCCCTCAGGTCCTTCTTTCCAGCATCACATGTGGGATTATTTGTCCCAAAACAAGCATAGTCTCTGAATGAGGTTCTTGGGCTCTTTGCACAAGTAGAGGTGTTTCAGCTGTGTTTTGTTGGTATGCTTCTAAATTCTGCTTATAAGACTTTCTGTATTGATCATCACATTAGGTTCACTTGTATTACTTACGATGTGGTCTATTTACATAATCACTGTTTTACCTGGGTCCCACCCTGCCTGCAGGGTATTTGTTTAATCCCCACTGGTTAGATGGAAGCTTTCTATGTTCTTTTCGAGCTCTTTTTTTTTGCTCCGCCCCCTCTCCTAGTAATTTCCTTTCCCTTGCCACTTCCGGTGAAGACATGTATAAAAGGCGATGTATCTGATTAATAAACGAGATACTGCTTCTCAGCTCAGCCATGAGTCCCTGGTTATCGCTCTACCACCTGTGAAGCTAGCACAGCCCGGCATATGGCACCTGAAACAGGGATACACAAGCATCAGACCTAAGAAGACCAGATAAGTAAAGCCTCTAGGCTACCCATCCATCATGGCCTGCCTTTATACTTATGAAGAGGTTTCCCAAAGCCTCTACTCTTTCTTCATGAGACAGTTTCTCTGTCTCTGGAACATATTGCTCTGGGCCACACTTTGGTTCCCTAACCAGGAACTTTGGTTCCTTATGTCCGTGATCATAGAGCTTGGGAGGTGAATGGAGATTTCCCCTGGGACTTTCTGGACTCCCTCTCCCATGTTTCCTGAGGAGAAGGACTACATTTTGCTCCAGGCCACACTTTGATTTCTTATGACTGTGATTGTAGAGCTTGGGAGATGCGCAGAGATTTCCCCTGGGACTTTCTGGACTTCTTCTCGCATGTTTCCTGCTGAGAATGACTATTCTAACTTGAAAAGCATTATCCAGTACCTTGTCAGTCTCCAAGAATGGAGACACATGGTTAGTTCTACCCTCCTGATTTGATTCTTTCTTTGATGAGAAGACACTGTTAAAAATGGGTGCCTGCAGCAATCCTGCAGGAACCGTCAGAAGCACCCTAAGTGGAATTTTGAGGAGCTTTTTGGACTAGGATGCTCTCCGGGGACTCATGATATGACATAGTGGAATCTAATAATCTGTTTCAAGTTGTGTTTTGTAAGAGAGTGATTTGAATGACTGAATTTTTGTATGACATTGACTTAAAAAAAATGCTGGATGCAGCCATGATTTCTAGAGACATCCAGAAACAGTCCAAAAAATTGTTTTTTTCTCTTTTGATTTTTTTACATCTTGGAAATGTTTAATCCTGAAAACTGTATGAGTTTGGGCGGGGTAGATAAAGCAATGGTTATGTTAATGATTCTCATGCCTCAGGCTTCTAACCATGGTTCTTCTATTGAGCTTATGCTGTTTAAACAACCTTAAAAAGTTTTGTTACACAAGTAAGTGAATTACAGCTGTCAGGTCTTCACATGAAAAAGCATCTGCTAAAATGGAATCCCCAGAAATCCATTTGGATCCCTGTTATCTGACATTGACCACAAGATGGCACAACTACAGCAACCCCCTCCCCCCCAAAACCAGTGATGCAACCTGGCACGACCTGAAGAAACTGATTCACAGACTCCAAAGCTCACTCTCTACAGAAACGCAGAATTACAGTGGTTGACCTTCCCCACCGAAACAGATATGCAGCGTTTCATCCCCTGGCATTTCTTCCATGGTCATCTGCTTTGGACTGTCACTTCTGTTGGACTTACTGGTACACTTCTTGGACACTTTGCACAACTTTACAGCAATTTCCTTTTACACTGCTGGGTTTCTCAAAGACTGACTGCAGCAGTCCATGGACTTTGCAGCCAGAAGCCTTGGGACTCTATAGGCCATTCCCCTTGCCTGCAGGCCCTTCCCCCAGAGACAGGAAACCCCCCCCCCTCCTTACTAGGTCCTGCCCCCAGAGGCAGGAAATGCCCTTTGAGGTATGAAACGCCCCCAGAGGCAAGAGATGCCCCCAGAGGCAGGAAATGCCCTTTCGCCTGCTAGACCCTGTCCTTTGAGGCAGGGCCCCCTCAGGTCTCCCCTTGGCATCACACTGGTTCTTGCTGCTCTCTTACTTGTTCCTCCATATCTTGTGCCAGTCCTTTTGAAAATGGCTGTACAATATAGGTTTCTGTTCACCCCACACTCCTGATACTATAGCCATTAGTTAAAAAGAAAGGGAGAAATGTTGGTCTGCTTCTAAATTCTGCTTCTAAGACCCCTTCTGTTGCACTGCTTAATCACTGTGGTCTATTTACATAATCACTGTGTTACCTAGGAACCACCCTGCCTGCAGGGCATTGGTTTAATCCTATTGGTTTGAATTCTCTTTTTGCTCCGCCCCCTCTCCTAGACACACCCTGATTTCCACCACTCTCTTTTTGCTCCACCCTCTCTACATCACATCCTGTTTCCACCCTACATGGCAAGTATATATACAGCTGCTCTTCTGTTTGAAGACGGGGGATTGCCTTCCAGCTCCAAGAGTTCCAGAGTTTCTCTCCTACAAAGCTACCCCAGCAATAAAGACTGAACTGCGTCCCACTTAGCCATAAGTCCCTGGTCGTTTCTCTCCCACTCGCAAAGTTAGACTGGCAGTGTTTGTCTGCATCTAGGATAATTGCTTGGTTTGCATGCTATTATTCAGAGAGCCATGCCTTCTAAATCATGGGTTTCATTTCCTCTAGGAAATCTTCTGTCAAAAAATATTCTGAAAGGGCTGGGGAGACAGCATAATGGTTATGCAAAAGGCTCTCATGCCTGAGGATCTAAGGTCCCAGGTTCAATCCCCAGGCCACCATAGACCAGAGCTGAGCAGTGCTCTGGTCCCAATCTCTCTCTCTCTTTCATTAAAAATAAATTAAATAAATACTAAAAAAATGTTCTGCAGAGGGTATTTTAGACTTAAGGTCTCTTCTTCCCTGCAAATATCATTAGTCTGCCTATCTGAAGGGCTCATTCAAAAAAGAATTAGACCAAGTAAACTGGATCCTCTTTAAAATTTTTATTCTATCAGAGAAAAGAAGTGAATGGTGAGCAGCCCAACTGGATTAATGTTCTTTCCCCAGGAACCCCGCCACATTTTTCATATAGTGCAAATACCAAAAATTAAATGACACCTAAAAACACTCATCTCAAATTTGGTGAGCTTTGACCTTTGAAATCACAGCATTATGTAAAGGCACATATTGTGGTATTTCAAATGACTAAAGTCCAAATCAATATATAGTGGATATAAATATCAACAATCACTAAATAAAATTGAAAAATAAATTAAAGAAATCATATACATCTTTCTATACTAAACATTACTTCCCCCAAAATTAAGTTGCCTATATTTTGTATTCAGCAAATAACTTTATGTCAGGACAGTCTAAAACAGTACTAGACTCTGAATTTACAACAGAGTCCAGATTAATTTTCTGACTTTTAAACTTGAAATTTAAAATTTCACAGTAATAAGCTCTTAGAAAAAGAACAAAAACATATGAAAACCTATAGTGAAATGCTTCGTGAAGATTTAATAATTTAAACTTCACAAAGAAAAGTTCATCTCTTGAATTCATAAAGGAAAACCAAATAATTTTAGACAAAGTATTCACTATCTATCAAAGAATGTATGTCAATCTTAGCATTCATAAAAAGAAAATGTGTTCAAGAAATTGGAAACATTTCAAACTGATGCAGTGTAGTGAAAGAGAACTAACCCTAAGCCACTCTTACATGCTTTGATTTTTGTTCTTGCATTGCCTTTGAACTTTAGTATGAAAACAATGGGTTGTGGCTGAAGAATGTTAAGTAGAAGTATGACATGTTCATCCTTTTCAAAGATCAGTCTGGGGAAAGCTACAACTCAGAAAAGGGAATGGGAACACAGTAGTGTCTGAGAAGCAAATGTTGTTGCTGGAATCCAGGTGAGTGGTAGCTATGGAGAAAAGCTGTCTGGCAAGAGAGTTTCACAGGTTTCTAACTGACCAAGCACATGCTGAAACGATATGAAGGATAATTAAGTGGGAATTCAAGAACAACACTGAGGACTTTAATGAGGCAACTGAGTAAAGGACTGGCCAATTACTGAGACCGAATATACTAGAAGGGGAAAGGATAGCAAAGAAAAAAATTGAGTCAGTTTTGTTGTGTGTTAAATTTTGATGAGTCAAACAGTAAAACTTATTAGTAATTACTAGTGTCCATCCTACCAAAAAACTAAATGAGGAGGGGCAGAATGATAGCTCACCCAACAAAGTGCATATTTCACCCTGTATGAGCAACTGGGTCCAAGCCACCAATCACAATGTGGATGCACGGTGCAAAGGGGAAGCTTTAGAAATGGTACATTGGTGCTGTGGTATTTCCCCTCTATATCGCTCCATCTTTCTGTCTCTCACCCTCTACATGGAATAAAAAGAAACATGCTGTCAAGAATGGTGGAGTCATGGAGACTCAAAGCCCCAGCAAAGCTCTCATGGTGAAGGAAAGGGAAGGGAAGGGAAGGGAAGGGAAGGGAAGGGAAGGGAAGGGAAGGGAAGGGAAGGGAAGGGAAGGGAAGGGAAGGGAAGGGAAGGGAAGGGAAGGGAAGGGAAGGGAAGGGAAGGGAAGGGAAGGGAAGGAAAAGAAATTGGGTGAGTAGATCTGATGCTAGAGAGAGGACTCCTGTTGCAATTTTATTTTCTTGGCATAGTAATAAAATCATTAGAATGTATTGGGGTATTAGAATCACAAGACTGGATGCATATTTTCAGGGGAGTTCTCCCTGAAGAGAAAAGGGAACTGAACATCAAGGGGAAAAAATGCTATCAGGGTCAGGTGCTGGCGTGCCTGGTTGAGCACATATGTCACAATGTTCAAGGAACTGGGTTTGAGCCGCCAGTCTCCACCTGCAGGGGGAAAGCTTTGCGAGTGGTGAAGCAGTTCTGCAGGTGTCTTTCTGTCTTTCTCCCTTTTCTACCACCCCCTTCCCTCTCAATTTCTGGCCATCTCTACCCAATAAATAAAATAAAGATAATAAATTTTTTTTAAGTTATCAAGTGTAAGAACGTATTTCTTTAAACTAGGTAAAAGTAAACAAGTATAAACAAGAAGTTATTGTTTTGTAACCCAAATAATGCAGTATTTAAAGAAGGGTATAATCAAAAGCAGTAACTATTACAAAACACAAAAGTGTAAAATTGTACTGTTATAGTTTCAGAAATGGAGGCAGTAACTTTGATATTAGAGTTAGTAACAAAACAGAGTAGTGGGGTGGGAATCAGATAAAATTCAGGAAAAACTTCATTAGCATTTGCTAAGAAAGTAAAGAAACTATTTTTAAGCCATTGGATTCAAAGAGAAATGAGGAAATGACCCCAGGTAGACAATAGGCCAAAGGTTAATATGGCATTATTTTGCACCCTTGGTTTAGTTTTATAGAATGATCTTGTTTACCGACAGGTAGAAAGGGGGAAGATGCAATAAAAGAAGAAACAAAAAGGGGGAAATCAATAGAACATGACTTGTATGAAAGGAAGTGAAAAGTAAGTCTTGGAGAGAAGTACTCAAAATCATAGGAGACAAGTATGACATTCAGTGGAGGGGAAGGGAATATCACTTTTTAAATATACATATATTATATATTTATTGATTTATTAATCCCATTTTGTTGCCCTTGTTGTTTTATTGTTGTAGTTATTATTGTTGTTGTTAATGATATCATCCTTGTTGGATAGGACAGAGAGAAATGGAGAGAGGAGGGGAAGACAGAGAAGGAGAGAGGAAGACAGACACCTGCAGACCTGCATCACCACTTGTGAAGTGACTCCCCTGCAGGTGGGGAGCCGGGGGCTCAAACCAGGATCTTTATGCCAGTCCTTGCACTTTGTACCACCTGCGCTTAACCCACTGCGCTACCGCCTGACTCCCTGGGACTGTCACTCTTTCATATTATCATGTTCTCATTAAAATAGAAATATATAGCCAAGTCTAAAATTGAAGGAGAGAAGAGGAAGCTCAGGGACTTGAGAAGAATGCAAAAGGCTTGAAATCACAGTTTTGGTGAATTTAGGAAAAGAATACTGACTTAGGACTTAAACTGGCAAATAGAACTGTTTGGAGGTGTTAGAATCCCAGTGATGGGGCTAGGGAGTATTAGACTCAAGAATGACTGTGGTGGGATATTCCAGCAAAGTTTAGGCTGTTCGTTGGGATGCTCTGCCCTCAAAATCAACAAAAGTTTCATCAGCATCTTTAAAACTTTACCATGGTATAAGCAATTTGAAGCAAACGAATCATAATAATCAAGATAAACAGCAAGATAAGCCATAGGATTCTCCTGCCTCTACAAGACAAGTGACTGCCCTCCATTTAAGAAGATCTTCATCCTTCCAGAAATAAGGTGATAATTAATCATCCTTTACACATTCTTCAGATATATGATGACCCTCTCCAATTCTGAGTTCTGCCCCCACCACACTGGAAGATATGTCAGTGCTGTAGTCTCTTTCATACTGTCTCTGATATATATCCTATATGTCACATATGAAAGATTGTCCAAAAAGTTATGATGCACTTTTGTACAAAAAAATAAATAAATAATGACTTTTACAACAATCCAATATATCTCAAAAGTCATCCCAGAGTGGGAAGCTTCACCCCCAGAGGTGACTAAGCAAATAAATGAATAAATCCATCTATCCATACATGCATATGTACGGTGGTATTTTATCTTACTTTAACATGTTTAAATACAGACTTTAATTCCAAAGCCAAAATGTCCAAGCTCAGATCCATTTTAAACCACTTAATGCTATGCATCTTTAAGAAGTTACTGGCTTCTTTAGAACCTCAAAGCCCTTTCTCCTCAAACAGGAAGAAAAATCCCATAGGCTCCAGTGAAAACTTAACAGATTGGATGCTCTCAAATCAATGCCCAGTGAACTCTCAGTAGATGTAAATAACTACCAATTTGCTGGATCTGGGGGAATAAGACAGTGGTTCCTGGGACACACCAGCTGCCCTTCACTCTGTGCTATTCTTCAGTGTAGACAAATTGAGGTGGAATACAGCTGAGCCCATCCGAGTCCCATATTGAACCAGGAGTCTTGTCTCTCTAATTGAATAAGCTGAGGTTTTTCAAAAATGCTCATTACTGGGAAACCCAAGAGGAAAGGAGAGAGGGAAAGGGAGAGGGGGAGGGACAGGGTGAGAGAGACTTGAAATTGTTTTAGTCCCATTCCACTTCTTAAAATTAGATCTGCTGTCACTGTGACTGGGCCCTAGACCATTTTAGTGGCTGGGTTAAATAGCAAACAGACTCTCCTAAGAATAAAGGCTGGCAGACCTGGTAATGGCTTACAGGAGGAGGCTACGGTGCCTCCTTGTCTGAATAAATTGAAGGACTTGCCAGATGACTTCTGAGGACTTTGTAATTATAGCCCTCAGAAAAGGAGAGGTCAGGCTAGTGGCCCTTGGAGCTTTCTTTCACCCTTGCCTCTCTGAGGATAAATTCTTTCTTTGCCTAGGTAAGATCTTTTTCTTTTTTTTTTAAGTTGTCGTGTTCCTTTTAAAAATACTTTTACTGTTAGTTAATTTATTTATTTATTGGACAGAGACTGAGAGAAACTGAAAGGGGCAATAGGGATAGCGAGACATCTGCAGTACTGCTTCACCACTCATGAAGACACCCTCCCCTCAACCTGCTGCAGGTGGAGACCAAAGGCTTGAACCCAGATGCTTGCACCCAGTAACATATACATTCAACCAGAAATGCTGCCACTTGTCCCTGGTATGATCTATTTGATAAAGAATGTGAATGGCAAACGCTAGAAGAAGAAGAATGTGAATGTGATTCATTCTAAGTGGACATTGCATTACTACCAGGAACAGTTACAGAGAGAGCTCCTTCCTGATTTCTGTATAAGGCAGTGGCCTTGTCTGTTGTTTGAATTTGCTTTTCATGCAACAACAAAAGACTAGTGGTGATTCAAGCCAGAAGCAGTTATTTCATTTATATAGTGTCATGCATGGAGGGCAGGCAAGTGAAAGAAAAACAGATCTGGAATGGACAATGGATTAAATCAAAGCTGCTTCATACTTGGGATGCACTCCAGGAGAGTCTGATAAAGCCTATCTGCAGAAGTTTATAAGAATGCTGCCAATATTAATTATTCACCAAGCAGCTTAGCCACGTTCAGGAAAGCCAGGCTAATGCCGGTAACTGTAATTCTCAGAGTAATACCTTCCAGCTGAATGATCCAGAGCATAACAGCTTTAGCTGTCATGTCACTGGTTGAAAGAGGCATTTGCGAAGCAGTATTTCAGCAGATAGGGTAAGTTCAGACAGTTCAAAAGTTCATAATAAACATATTTCATAGCTCCTTTCAAAATTCTGAAGGAAGGCTTAGTGAGGGAAATACTTATGTCTGACTCCACTGGGATGGCCCAGTGTACAGGATGGATTAAATATAGCTATCCCCTGTCTCCTGTAAGCTTTCTTCCCTTGCCTTATGCCAATAAAGTAAGTTCACTGACTGGAAACTACGTTTAAATCAGATATGAAATAGACTTGGTGGGGGCTGGCAAAAACACAGTTGCCACTTAAATTGACGAAGAAACCTATAGCATGGCTTCAATGAATGAAGTCCAAAGTAACTTTGTTTGATGAGAAGGAGTCAGTTTGAAAGTATATTTAAAAGGACTCTTTTATACTTTAAAAGGACCCTTTTTTATACTATAAAAAGGACTGGGTTTTGATGAGTGGTAATACCAGTATGAGAAGAAGGTTCTTCCTCATCATGCTTTATTGCCTGATCCTTTCCTCAGGACTTCATTTTTTAAGAATGTAATAGAGTTTCCTGAGCAGTAGAGAAGTCTTCTCCCAAAGAGAAGTGCTTTGGCAAGTCTTGTGTTTTGTTCATTTGGTGAAGTGCTGTTTGGATTGATTGTGTGAATCTACCTCTAGACTAGTCATTTTACAATGCAAATAATAATAATGCTTTATTTTATTTTTAATTTCCTTAAAACTCCTCTCCTTACATCAAACTGTGTTCAGCAGAGTTGTAAAATATAAGTGAGATGGTATTTAAGACATCTGAGTGAATCGCTCTCTTCAGTTTGATTACTTTGGGAAACTTTAAAATCTGAGGCTCTCTGAATGACATCAGAATCAGTCTGAGTAGTTTGAGTAGCTAGATGAAAATGTAAATGAACTTCCTATCATTAGCCTACAGATGGACGCTCACTCATTTTAACTGCATTAACTAGTCATCAGGGAGATTCTATTCTATGAGCCAGATTTAATTAGACCTGTAGCAGAGACATTCTCAACAAGGACTAAAAAACCATTTAAGTATGAAATATATCCTAGAGCTTAAAAAATGAATTAAACCTAATATTCTAGCATGAGTGTGTGATAGAAAGATGTATTAGAAAGCAAGATTTTATCTAAAAGTCAGTGGTCATAGTTAAGAAGTAGGAGTTTAATGAGCTAATTTTTTTCTAAAAAACTAATCACAAGTGTGTCCCTTGGAATAAGATGGGAATAAATTAAACATTTGGAGGAGTCTTAACTCAAAGTTTACTCTTCAGAAAGAGGTGATCACATGATCAGAACAAATGTTAATCATCACATAGTCAACATTATTTATTCATTTTTATTTGATAGAACAGAAAGAAATTAAGAAGGGGGAGGTAGTTAGAGGAAGAGGAAGAGAGAGCTGCAGCACTGCTTCACTCCTAGTGAAGTTTACCCCTTACAGGTGGGAACTGGAGTTTTGATCCTAGGTCCATGGAACTATAATGTGCATACTCAACCAGGTGTGTCACTGCCTGGCCCATTTTTTATTATTTTTTTTTCTTTAATGCTTGTTTGCACTGACGTAGATTGTGCCATAGTTCTTATGGTTTTTCAGATCAGTTTGTCCATTTCATGAATGCTCAAATATGAAGCAGGGGAGAAAAGCCTATTCCACACTATGGTTGCCTATGTTTTCCTACTCTGAAAGATCTGAGCCTGAGGGTCCAAGGTCCCAGATTCAAACCCTAGCACCACCATTAAGTCAGAGCGGAGCAATGTTCTGGTAAAAGAAAGAATTGGACATTCTTCTTGTGTATAAAGATGGTTAAAATGTTAAGGACTGTTATGTGCATGACACAGGTTTGAGCCTGGCACTGGCCACACTGAAGGAAGCTTTGGTGTTATGGTGTCTGTCTCTCTACCTGTCTCTGTCTTTCTGTATAAGTACCACGCACCAACCAATTGCGCCACTAGAGCTTCTTGTCTCTGTCTTTCTATCTGAAAAGTTGACCTGCAGTGGTGAAGTTCCAGAAACTATGACAAAGAAAAAAAAATTACAGAGACTGGAATCTGGGGAGACAGCACAGACATAGCATACTAGACTTACATGCCTGAGACCCCAGAGGTCCCAGGATCGAAATCTGGCAACACCACATGCCAGAGTTGAAAATTAATCTATAAAACATTTACAGAAGACAGAATAAGAAAACAGTTCTTACTACAAGATTTTGTGAAAATAATTGCAAAGTTAAAATATTCAACTTTGAATAATTTGAAACCTCCAACTTTGACACTCAAGGTCAAAGCAATGATAAGGCCAAGTATTCCTAAACTGCTATTGTGCTTGTTACTGAGTACATTTTTCTTATGTTCTTTCCTAAGCTTACACAATCTTGACTAACCAAGGCATGAAGACATAAGTAATACACATACACAGGCAAGACTGATCATTGTGCGCCAATGGGGAAATATTTAGCTCCAAGGTTAATCTTCTTAATATGAGAAAGATTGAAAACAATAGTTACAACCCTGTCAATCACAACGCTGGGAGGTAGACAGAGGAAGAGAGCACCTAGCCAGAATTCTAGGAAGATCTAACTACCCCTTACCCCCTCCCCCCCAACACATACATTTGATTAATTCTGTCTCTTTCAATAGAGCATGGTCTATTGCTCTTATATACATAGATGTAAACCATTCAGGTTAAAGACCCTCAAGTGAACAGACTTGCAGTGAGAATCAAAAGCTGACAAGTTACAATGGTTGCGAGTAAGACATTTCTCTTTTTTGTGTGTGTCTTGTCTCAGTAGTCCACTGACAGTGGGATAAGCATTAAATTTTTTGAAAATTTTCTTTGAGACAACTAGTCAGAACAAAGAGAATTGACAATTTAAGTGTTTTGTGGATTCTTTGAAGACTGATGACAAAAGAAATGTCTATTGTTTCCAGATTTCATTATTTTTCCCTTTGTAGACAGGGGCAGGGAGACGGAGAGAGAGAAAGAGACCACACACCAAAAATTTCCTCAATGCAGTGGGAGCCTGGTTTGAATATGAATCCCATGCCTGACAAAGCAGCGCACTATCCAAGTGGTCTATTTTGCCGACGCTGTATATTGTTTCTAAAGAATGTCATCTTTAGTTTAGCAATAAATCAGAGCATTACTGGCCATGGTAGAAGTGGTGACTTCATAGGATTAACTAATAACAATAACATTTTATATCTGCTGAATACCTAACATTCCTTTAGATTAACTCACACATATTTATTTGCCTAATATAAGTTATTAAATGAACAAGTGTGTATATTGACTATATGCATAACATTATTTTAATTGTAATAGAGAATATACAGAAGTAAGGCACCAAATTCATTTCATCAAGACCTTCACATTTTCTCAAAGAGAAAATATATCCTTTGGGTAATATAATTATAATATAAAGAATAATCACATAATGATAATTATAAATAGTATCACTTTTGATCTGTGTACAAAACTTTGAGGTATTAATAGCATGCATAATTAAAGTGTAATATAATATTTTAGAAGGTTTAAAACAAGTAACAGTATTCATGTCATTTGTTCAAAAATAATTGCCACAAGACCCTGAGTCCATGCTCCCAGAGGGATAGAGAATGGGAAAGCTATCAAGGGAGGCGATGGGATATGGAGATTGGGTGGTGGGAACTGTGTGGAGTTGTAGCCCTCCTACCCTATGGTTTTGTTAATTTATCCTTTCTTAAATTAAAAAAATAATAATAATAATTGCCACAAATGGGTTGCAGAAATTAGCAAATAAGTACATTTGCAAATTTACTACAAATTAGCAAATACAAATTATTCAAGGACAATAATAAGTTTACTACTCATGTGGATACTTATATCTGAGAAGACTAAGATGCTACAAGACATTTCCATTAAAGTAGTAACGTTAATCTTTAGAGAAAGCTTACCAAAAACAAATGAGTAAAATCAGATTCATCTGCAATGATTTTGCAGTTAATTCACTTATAGAATTCCCCTCATATTTTCCATTTATCTACTAAATAAATCAAAATTCTTGTTTTTCTAAACCAGAGCTACCTCTGGTCTTCAGCCTCAGAGAGCACTAAAGCTGATTTACTGGCTCCCAATTTCAACTCATAGCCTCTATCCATTTTCTCCAGGTACTTTTCCTCCAACTGATGTCTAGAGGTCCTTGCCTACAACCCTGTTTTTAATAATTCTGCTGAAATTCTGAGCACCAAATCGCCTTTTCTTGAAGAACATCTGGGGCCTGTACACACAAGATAAGAGAGTAGGAGATGGCATCGCCCATGTAATTTGTCCACAGAAATCCTCACCCAGGGATCAATGGCCAACACTGATGGAAATATGGTTTCAATTCTCTCCTTGACAGATGGTTTAACCTACACTTCTGAGAGGTATGTTTTCCCTGTCAACTAAAAAAAAAAAAAAAAAAAAAGTACTTGTGTTTGGGGCCAATTTAACAACTCTATTACTTTGTTGTTTGTATTTCATAAAATCACATCTGATTTCACACTGCTTGTTTTTTTCTGCCAAATGATATATGTGTAGTCTTAAACTAGGAAGAATTTTCAACTCAAATTTCAATGTGGTAACTGCAAATCAAGAAAGAAAACATTTAAAAAAATCAGTGTTTTTTTTTTTTTTAACTAGGATTCATTATACTTCAACAGTCATGTAGAGAATTTGGTGTAAGTTAGTTAATTATTTCAAGAGACTTTAATGGTCCTAGATTTAACCATGACATAATTCAATCTAAGGGGATTTAAGGTCATACATTATGCTGTCAAAAATCACTTCCCTCCAACTGCCTCTAAGACTACAGTACTCAAGCAATCAACCTGACAATCAAAGTATCTAAACTAAGAAACTTGTCCTCCCATCACAGGATTCCAGAAATGTTAGTGCTCTAGGACAGAGAGCACCAGTTATATAGTCTTTAGTGATTGCCCTTGTCTTACTGGGCAAGGATTTACTTTGCTTTATCTTTCAGTGCCTATATAAGATCTGTGTACCTTCCTAGAAATTTTATTTCTCTCTCAGTTCCCTGTTTAGATTTTGCATTTTCTGATTGTGCTGTTAAAATGTGTGTGTTTGGGGGGGGGTGAGTAAGACAAAGAGAGAGAGTAGAAGAGAGAGAGAGAGAGAGAGAGGAAGCAGCACTAAGGCTTCTTTCATTGTGTTGGCGGCAGCATGCACATGACAAAGCAGCACACTATCCAAGTGAGCAATTTTGCTGGCCCTGCCGTTTTCTTACCTGGAAAGGGTACTCAGTCATTATCAGATATAATACAATTTCATTTAGGGCCAATATTTAAGTTGATAAAACAGCACAATATTTTTTAAATAAGATGTCTGCTTCAATGGTCTTGTGCATTTTTTAAATTAGTGATTAAGAGTCACAGAAGAGTCAAGAAAAAGAAAAGAAAATTTACTGAGGAGCTACACAGAAAAAAAAGGAGGGGGGGAAAGAGGAGGAGAAGAAGGAAGAGGAGAAGGAGGAGGAGGGGGAGGAGGAAGAGGAGGAGGAGGAGGAGGAGGAGGAGGAGGAGGAGGAGGAAATTAACAATCTCCCTGTACCTTCCATAAGCCAGAGTTGACCAGTGTACCGGTTAAAAAAAAAAATCATTAATCCAATATGTTTAACCCCATGGGCAAGAGAAACTTAAACAAGAAAAAATAAATGGGACTACCAAGTTAAAAATGTCTACACATCAAAAGAAAGTCTCACAAGAATGAAAAAGCAGCCCAGTAATTGGGAGAAGGTATTTGTACATTACCTATCTTTCAAGGGATTTATATCAAAGAACTATAAAGAACTCACTTAGCACAACAACAATTATACCAAATCAAAATTAAGCAACCCTTCCCCAAAAGTGGGGAAAAGATCTGAATAGGCATTTTTTAAAGATATGCAGGCAGCCCAATGACATAAAAAAAAGTGTTCCAGATCACCTATCATTAAAGAAATATAAATTAAAACAACATTGAGATCTACTTCATAGTTCTGTGAATGATCTGCATTGACAAAACAGGAAATGACAAGTGCTGGTTAAGATATGGAGAAAAACTAACTGCTAAAATTTAATGGGAAGGCAGTCTACTGTAATTTTTACATATACCAGTAAGGAATGTCCATAAACAAATGAAAAATTGAAATACCTGATTATCAGCAATACTATTTCTTGTCATATATCCAAAAGACATGAAAAGATTAATTCAAAGCAATCTACATACCCCAATGTTCATGGCTACACTATTTACAATAGCCAAAGTATGGAAGCAACCTAATAGCTTTTGACAAATGACTAGATTAAAAAGTTATGGGATAACACTCAGTAATTTTAAAAAATGCATTGAATCCTTCAGGACAAAATGAGTCAAACTAGAGGTGATTATTCTTAGTGAAATGAGTAGAGAGGTGAAAAAGAACTATCATCTGATTTCATTCATATGTGGAATGTAGAAAAATTAAAGCATATGAACTTATATGAAATTATATCCCTATATGAACTTTTATGAAATTATATCCCTAAATCATCAATAAAAGTAATACTTAAAACATCATCAATCCATCTATGCACTGACATAAGAAACTTGATAAATCTGAGTTTGGCCTTTGGAGTAGGGCACAGTGGCCTTGCACATGAGCTCTGAAGCTCACAGTGAACTTGATATAGCCTAAATATCAAAGTTATATTTCATGTTGCCATCTACCTAGTCCTTCAAACCTACCTCAAGATCAGCTTCTGTTTTCTCAGTAGTTCATAGTCTCATGACATAAAAAATAAATTATTGAGGGATCAGGTGGTGGTGCACCTGGTTAAGTGCACATGTTACAATGTGTAAGGCCCCAGGTTCAAGTCCCCAGTTCTGATCTGTAGAGGGAAAGCTTTTTGGGTGGTGAAGCAGTGCCTAAGATGTCTCTGTCTCTCTTCCTCTCCATTTTCCCACACACTCTCAATTTCTAGCTGTCTCTATCCAGTACATAAAGATAATTTTTAAAGTAGGGGGTCAGGCTGTAGCGCAGTGGGTTAAGCACAGGTGGCACGAAACGCAAGTACCGGAGTAAGGATCCTGGTTTGAGCCCTGGCTACCCACCTGCAGGGGAGTCGCTTCACAAGCTGTGAAGCAGGTCTGCAGGTGTCTATGTTTCTCTCTCCCTCTCTGTCCTCCCCCTCCTCTCTCCATTTCTCTCTGTCCTATCCAACAGTGATGACAACAATAATAACTACAACAATAAAACAACCAGGGCAACAAAAGGAAATAAGTAAAAATATATTAGTTAATAGATTATGTTGGTGCTTTTTCAATTTTAATTGTAAATAAGAATCACCTGGTGAGATTTTGTTTGTGTGTTTGTATTGATTTTAAACCTACACTAAGTGGTATTTGTATGAAATCTGAAAAAAAAAAAATCAGATTTCTATAGAAGAAAGCTTAGGTGCCATAGTTTTAAAAGCCACTTAGTCTTGACAACTAGTGATCTGTCAACTAATACACCATTGGCATGGCCTGCCCTCCAAGGTCTTATTTACTTTCTGAAAAAAGGGACTCATTGGAGAAATATGTCAGGGACCCCTGAGAGACAATTAAATGAAATTTGTTAAGTATCGGGGGCCGGGCGGTGGCGCAGTGGGTTAAGCGCATGTGGCGAAAAGCGCAAGGACCAGAGTAAGGATCCCGGTTAGAGCCCCTGGCTCCCCACCTGCAGGGGAGTTCCTTCACAGGTGGTGAAGCAGGTCTGCAGGTGTCTATCTTTCTCTCCCCCTCTCTGTCTTCCCCTCATCTTTCCATTTCTCTCTGTCCTATCCAACAACGAATAGCATCAACAATGGCAATAATAATAACCACAATGAGGCTACAACAACAAGGGCAACAAAAGGGGGAAAAAATGGCCTCCAGGAGCGGTGGATTCATGGTGCAGGCACCGAGCCCAGCAATAACCCTGGAGGAAAAAAAAAAAAAAAAAAAAAAGAAATTTGTTAAGTGTCTAATAAGCATTTCTGTAGTTGTTGGCTCAGATGGCTACTAAATAAGTGACCAAGAGAGAAGAGTGGAACCTCTCAGAGTGAATTGTTTCATATACAAAATGCTGGCACTACAACACCTTAAAGAGTTGCTGTGATAATTAAATGAGATAATGGAACACAGATGAGCACTTGTCAAAAGTCACTGACCAACAAATCAGAAACAGTCTTGTAGTGTGTGCATAAAATTATTTGTAAGGAGCCCAGGTGGTGGCACACTAGGTTGAGAGCACATGTTACAGTGTGCATGGACTCCAGTTCAAGGCCCTGCCCTCTACCTGCAGAGGGGAAGTTCTCCAAGTGGTGAATCAGTGCTGCAGGGGTCTCTCTTTATCCATCACTATCTCCCCTTTCCATTTCAGGTTTTCTCTGTCTCTATCCAATAGATGAATAAATAAAATACTTTAAAAAATCATTTGTAATAGAAGGGAGATCTCAGTGGTTGAAAATATTATGGAAGATTCTATGGTGAACAGTGCATTCAACATAAATCTTGAGTCAAAAGGAGCAATTTTATAAAAATTTTACTGTGGCTATAATGTCATAGGACTATGGATCAAAAAGGCATACTATGGAAACTGGTAAGTTATAGCACCTGCTCAATTGCTATTTTTTTAAGGGATTCAATCCTCACTTTAAGGGTTTCATTATATTGACTGTGAAACATACTTTTCTGGGATTTTCATTTGAGATATTTAAGTCTCTTTTAAAGAAGAAGAGTTTCAGTCAAACATTTGGAAGAGTGACCAACCATACCAGTTCTCCTAGGACTAAGGAGTTGCCTAGGAAACTTGCTGTGCTGAAATCATATCTGTCCCAGAGAAAGTGGAACAGCTGTGACTGACTCCACATGCATATGATCACTGGTGGGCTCCTTAGCTAATCCAGTTCCCTCTGTATCAGCCCCGCATCATGTAGAGCTACTCTATTCAGATCCTGAGTGTGATTCATACCTTCCTCCCTCCCCCCCCACATCTCCTCTGGGTTTTCCAGCCTCTCCACTCATTCTTCCCTTTGGTGTCCTAAGAGCAGTTAGTTCCTTCCAAGTAAGACTCTTTAATCAACAAATCAGTAAGGAGAAATCTGAGGTGTTGTAGTTACCATGTCTTTTCTGACCATTTCCATAACTGAAAGTTTGTTTTCTGAGACAGTGTTGGCAAGGGAATAGGTAAGTTGCCATAACACACAGTGGGTGCCTTTTAAGCAGCATTGTGATGATGGAACACATTAGTCATTTTGAGAATTTTGAGACTCACCACCAGAAACAAGAGCAATTCTGGATTCATCTTCCTCGTGGTAGAAGAGAGAAATCAGAGGCAGAGATCCTGGGAAACAGATAGACAAAGTCATTCTGATTGTAAAAAATTAAACACTATTAAAATTAGGCTCAGAATTTAAAGATTGAGAAATGATCATAAAAAACAAGACACTGAGGTTTTGGGCAGTGGTACACCTGGTTGACCACACAAGTCACCATGTGCAAGGATGCAGGTTCAAGCACCCCAGTCCCCTTCTGTGGAGGGTGGGGGGATTCAGGAGCAGTGGAGCAATGCTGCCAATATTTCTCTTTCTCCATTCAAAAAAAAAAAAAAAAAAGCCAGAAACAGTACAGAAGCGGTAGATTTGTCATGCAGACACTAAGCCCCAGCAATAAGTCTAGTGGTAGTAAAAGGATAAAATTAAAAATTAGGGGATAGGCCATTGTGCACTTGATAGAGCATACACATCGCAGTTTGTAAGGACCTGTACTCAAGGCCCTGCTCCCCAGCTGCAGGGGTAAGTTCCACAAGTGTGAAACAAAGCTGTGAGTGTCCATCTCTGTCTCTGTCTCTCCCTTCCTCCCTCTTCTCTTTCTCTTAATCTCTATCTATATACAAAATAAAATATTAAAATTAAAAGGTAAAAAAACTAACAATGAGCTGTTCCTGTTAGTTGGTCTATTTAAACAGGAATAAGTAATATTTGAGAAAATCAAAGAAGTTTCTCACAGTGGCTCTTTCATTAGTTTGAACAATCTCTATGACTTTCTACCTCCTCAGAATATTATCTAATCATACATACCCCTCAAATACATTTACCCCTACTCATTATTTTTATTCCATGGAATAATATTGCCTTCCTCTTAGTGTTGGTCCTATCTCTTTCAGACTTAATTATTCTCAGTCTATTTATTTTTGTGATGTTCTGGTCCAAGGTTTAATTAAGCTTAATGGATGTCAGGTTGTTTCTATTTTTAAGCTGACTCTTCAAAGTAAGAATGTCAGGACATTTCCAGTTCTAACATTTTCAAGGCTCACTAACTACTAGGAGTTTCTGGGTTCTTTTATCTCTAAAGAGTCTATTTTTAATTTATTCCTACTTTTTAAAAAGATTGGACACCATATCCTTCAATACTTAGCGAAGTGAAATCAAGTAAACCATGTATTCCTTCTTCCCCCTTCAAAAACTGGAATATAAACAGTAAATGTGGGATATAAAGGCTATCATTATTACTAAAAAAATATTGAATTTAAGGGGAAAGACGCCTGAGAGTACACACAGAGAACTGAGAACACATCCTGTATTTCACTTTATTAATGAAGTCACATATTAATCCAATGTTACTTAAATTATCTTGATACATTTAAAAATATACATTTATTCTAATTTTAAAATAATCTATACAATGACAATGTTCTCCTTCAGAAATAGTATTTTCCTTTCTTACTTCCTATTTCCTTTCCTTTAATAACTCAAAGAGCCATTACATAGTCCCAATGAAGGAAGGAGAAAGATCTGGCATGGGAGGGGGGAAGTAGAGGTGATGGGGTTAACTCAAAGGCTGCTTCCAAATGGAATATTAGCTCACTGGATTTGAAAGACATAAATAAAATGAACTTCCTCACTGAAGCAGGAAAGATGACACAGATATGTTATGGGGGGAGTCTAGATCATATGAAGGTATAGATCCACTAGCTCTGGTCATTGAGAAAGACGGAGAAAGATGAGACCCTGGCAGGAACCTATACACACTCATAATGCAGCTAAGGTTCAATAGCTAGTTCAAGGACCAGGGCAAGAAAATAACACAATAATCCAGAATATGATCTGCCATAAACTAGGAAAATCCATAAAGAATAAAAGAATCCATCTAAGAGAGACAGAAAAAAATAACCAAACCTAGGATAATTTAATATGGAAGGACTAAAGAGTTCTACTGAATAGGAAAGCATAAGACAAATTGTACATGAGTAAAAATTACATAGAATAAAGAGGAATAAATAAAATAAATAGTATATGAAGTTGTACAGAAATTAAAATTGCAAAAAATAAGATAAAAGTACATAAATCTACATACATAAAAGTACAATTATACAAACAAAAGCAAAGTCTTACATACTAAAATATAGCAACTAAGAAATCTATAAGAAATGATGGTGTCAGGGCCAGGTGGTGGTGCACCTGGTTGAACGCACATGTTACAGTGTGCAAGGACCCAGGTTCAAGCCCCCGATCTCCACCTGCAGGGGGAAAGCTTCACGAGTAGTGAAGCAGGGTTGCAGGTATCTCTCTCCCTTTCTGCCCCCCCCTTCCCTCTCTATTTCTGGCTGTCTCTATCTAATAAATAAAGATTAAAAAAAAGAAAAAAGAAATGATGACATTTGAAATAATGGGAAATTTAAATTACTTACTGTCAATCATGACCACAATAAATTCAGGCAAGAAAAAAAAAATCAACTAATAAAGAGGTGAAAGTGGAATGAAGAAAGGAATCTTTATGGAGTGTCAAGGATTCTCCCTACAAAATATATTCTAATAAAGAGAAAAACACTTCTTGACAGTGGCTAAAACTGGAATATATCATCTGCTCAAGAGATCAGAGTTAACACTAGCAGTAATGGGACAAAGGATTGTGTGTGTCATGGGTGGGATGTAATGAAAAGGGCCCAGTTATAACTATGACACCCAGGACTTGATTCTAATAAAAGGAAACAGTAGATAATGTCAGATTCCACAGAGTAACACTGCTTTAATCTTCAGATACCTTAAGAAGAGTAAAGACAAGCTAAGATTGAGGAGCAATTTCAGAAATAAGGGGAATACAATTATAAATACAAATTAATTACATTTTAATGACAAAGAAAGACAAAATGTTTCTCAATGTCAAAAAACATAATTAGCATCTGAATGAGCACTCCAATTTCAAATGATCATTCCAGTATTCCTTCTCTCTATCCTCAACTTAAAAAGACTATCAAACTTATAAGGTCAGAGTCATCAGTCCTGTTGGATTCAAGTACCTCCAGTGGAGACAGGCTCATATTTGAAGATCATAAATACTCTAAACCATTCTGTCATCTGGAGTGTATCTGTCTTTAAACTCTGCAGTCTACACTCCAATTTCCATTTTCCAAAATTAAATTTCTAATCACCATCGGACAGTAAGGAAAAGTATCTTCTGCTACTTTCAGCCTATGCAACCTCTGGAAACAAAAAAACAGAAAATGCATTTTCTAGGAAGCAGAAGCAGATCTAGTAAACAGCAGAATGGCTTGCTGAGTTTTCTGCTTCCTCATTCACACCTCAAAGGGAAGGCTCTGTGAGTCCATTCAGGCACTCAGAATAAATGCCAGTCTCTGCCCTTTACCATCTGCAGTGCTCTCCCAAAGTCTGTCTAGACAGGGTAGCTTTTTCATTCCTTCTAGAGACACAACAACTTGTAAATGTGCTATGATTACTTTATAATTCTATAAAGTGAAATGCAAGCATAAATTAAAGATGAAAAAGACTACCTCACCATTAAAATTCAGTTGATAGCATCATTTTATGCCATAGATCATTTTAGACTCCTGGCACAAGATCATCAGTTTGTGAATCTGAAAGTAGAAAGGTGCATTTCTGAGTTTAATTGCTTGCCTGTCAACTTGATTCTTTAATTTGGGGCAAGAGAGATTATCTATCCAAAATACAAATGGTCCCTAATGAAGACTTTTCTGATGCTTATTTGTGGCTGATGATGCTAATTTACTGCTCCATTTACTCATTTAACAAATATTTATTTGGCATCAGTCACAGTTTTAGGTAACAAAAGCACTGCAATAGAAAAGTACCTATGGAACTAGAGCAAATTAAAGCAACTGCTAAAAAGTGAGTGTAGAAGGGTCACAGCTCTTTTTGAGTCCTGAGTCCTCATACAGCGTACCACTGTCATCAAATTATAGAAACTTTGGTGACACAATGCCTCATGGGGTCTATTTTGAGGGAAATATATATATATTTTTTTTTTTAATTTTTTATATTTATTTATTTTCACTTTTGTTGCCCTTGCTGGTTTTTGTTGTTGTTGTTGTAGTTATTATTGTTGTTGTTATTGATGTTAATGGGTAGGACAGAGAGAAATGGAGAGAGGAGGAGAAGACAGAGAGGGGGAGAGAAAGATAGACACCTGAAGACCTGCTTCACCCTGTGACACGACTCCCCTGCAGGTGGGGAGCTAGGAGCTTGAGCCAGGATCCTGCCGCAGGTCCTTGCGCTTCACGCCATGTACGCTTAACCTGCTGCCCTACCGCCCAACTCCCAGGAATTATATTTTAAGCACAAAAACAAATCACTGGTTGCCATGGTAATACTATATTGAACCTAAGTATGATATGTGCATGATACAAAACAAATGCATGTTATTAATACTTTGGTTTAGCATTTCTTTAGTCCAGAAATGTTTAATTAATGTGACACTGAATTTCAGCATATGTTTCATGTGTGCATCAATACACTATATTCACCACTAAAATCCAAGTCTGGCAGAAGAGCTCACTTGGACAGTGTCTTGCTCTGCCCTGCCGTGTGCACACCCCACCCCCACCACTCTGAAGGAAATCTTGACGTTGTGGTCTCTTTCACTCTCTCTACCTTCTCTGTCTTTATCAAGAAAATGATTTTTCAAGTCTATCCTTCACCATACAGTTGATACCAACCTTTAAATTTGGGATAACAGATACTGGGGGCCTCTGAGTTTCTAATTTCTTTCAGTTTCTAACCAATAAAAAAATTAACAATGACAAATATTTATTGAATTAAACAATGAGTGTGAAGAATAAACAATTGCTTGTGTCTCTCACAGACTGCCAGCTTCTTAATATATTTTAGCCAAACTAAAGACTGTCACTATATGGCAGATCTGGCAAGTGACTGCAATGTAAGTAAGAAATAATATTGCTATACCACCATAGTTCTTGTGACTTTTAGAAAAAAAAAAAGTAAGAATATAGGAAATAGTGTGACTTTGTTAATTTCTTGGAACTGGAAAGAGATATTTGCACTGGAAGAGACCGCTAATCTAAAATGTTCCCTCACTCATATGATTGAATCCTATTGTCTTTTCTTAGGATGACCAAAAAAAAAAAAAAAAAAGGCACACATAAAACAATAAGCTCAGAAGGAAGAGTGTCTAGAATAAAAACATTTCCTTCCAAAATGTAACATACTGCCCTTTAAAGAGAGAAAATAACTTTTGTAGTGCAAAATTAAATCCTTGCCTATAATTTTGTAGAGCATAATTTCGGTACTGTCTTATGCATTTCACATTGGGAAATCAATTATCCATGCATCTTAGGCATAAGACAAGTCAAAAACTCTTTCCCTTCCTGATAGCTCACTTTACTAAAAGGAAAACAACTTCCAGAAAAGGTTATCCTTTTGAAAAATGAGGAAAGTTTCCCTTTAAGGATTTCTCTGCTTTCAAACATAGCAAAACCAATGAGGTGGAGACTCTCCAAGGAATATTAATCAGATTTATATATAAACAATGTTGCACTCCAATTTCTGGCAATTTGATGATCAAACATGTTGTTATTAACCAAATGGAAGATTTCCTCCATGTCTTCAGCTGGGAGGCATGGGAGGATGGGTAGAGAGAATTTTTCTTGCAGTGGAAATTGGGAATTGTCCAAGGTGAAAAGTTAAGGCTGCACTTTTTCTACCTCAATATATTTTTTGTCTTAAATCTCAACCCCATACGGCTAATGTGAAAAAGCTCAATTTATGTAGACCCTCTATTTTGACAGTCAAATCGCACTTCTCTCTTCCTCCCTGATGTTGTCATACGTAGTAAAGTTAGTGGAGGGAACTGCTTTCCATGGATTGTTGCTTTTGCAATGCCAATACGAACTCCAATAAAAAAATTTAGGTATAAAAGTCTTGTTTGTCTTTTCTCTTTGTGGCAGTTAAGTGCTAGATCTCCTGAGTCACTGCATATTGATTATACAAACATTGCTTTTCATAAAAACAGTTCTGCTGTTGAAAAGATTTTAGAATGAACGATGGAACTAGTCCAGTCTTCTGACTTCAGGCGTGAGAAATGTTGCAAGCAACTATGTCAGACTGTCATCTTCTTCCTTCCTTCCCTCCAAGTTTGCTCTTGCCCTCTTTGTGTTTCACAGCCTTATACTATTACATTTTTATATTTCTTGAGACTTATGTGGCAGAATATTCTACTATATTCATACCATGAATATTCCAAAGCAATTACATATGTAGGTGGGTTTTTTTTATTGAAAAATGTTTCCTGATATATGTTAGACTGCATTTATTTATTTCCAAAAGAACACAAATGAAATTTCTGTTTGTGTCAGATATATTCCCATGGCTTTTGCTTCCTTTCTCACAGAAAGTCAGATAAGCATTAACTTCATAAAAATTTGTAACAAATTTTAATCTGATTGTAACTTAAAAATAAGGCCATCCTACAAGTGGTTGAAATACTATGAAAGAGTTGTATACCACTACAAGATAACATAGGGGCAAACTGATCATGCTTAAATTGAAAAACAAAATGATACTAACAATATCTATGTCAGAATATTTGCCAGCATCACACATTCAACAAATGGTACATAGATATTGTCATGTACTTAAATGCAATTTTCATACATATTAGTACAATTACTATCTAGTGACTTTTTTGTGACCACTTCTAACTTTAAACTATGTGTTTTAATTCATTTTCTATCAGTGTTACTGACATTAAACAAAGTGTTATCTTTAAAAGGTGCAAACTAGACAATGTTGCAAAACAAAGACTCATGAGTTAAACAGACAAGGTTATTATTTGTTTATCTTGGTGTATAAAACTCATGCACTTATGAATAATTCTAATGACTATATGTACTATTGCTCATCACTTATTATGTGCATATAATGTCTCATATATATTCATTCATGAATTCCTCTCAGTGGTACTGTTATAGAACATTTTCAGATAGGAAAGACATGCTAGATAAGGAAACTGTTAATAAGGAAACTACTAGCAAGGGACAGAAACTAAACTTACACATTTATTGACTTCTGTAGTGAAAGAGTACAGTTACTTGTGTCTAGAACTAATGAGTTCAGTTTCTCCAAAGAGTTCATATAACCTTTCATTTCTTTTCTTTGGTTCATTTCCTTTGGTAGCTTAAGACTGACATCATTATAGTTTGATAAACTTAGCAGAAAGAGAAATTCTGACTAATTGCTACACAAGTCTCAGGAGAGCATTATATGAGTGGATGAAATGAATACTACTACCAGTGGTATGGAATTAAGTGATTGATCACACCAGCATGGGAAATCCCATCTGAACTTCACACACTAAGAGACCAGGAAAGATTGCATCTGAAAGGAAATGTGAAATAAGAAGGGGGACTTGGATGCAAGGCAGGACAAAAATGGAAGTCCACTACTACTATTAACTACCTTCAGTAATCTCATAATTTTATTTAGAGGTGCTGAGGTCATCTCAATCAGTGGATCAAAGATTATTTGAAAGTGTCAGCAGTATTCCTGTAGATAGATGACTAGTGCTATTTAAGCACAATTTAAGTCATATTTCAAGATTTATTGGTTTTTTTTAAAAATATTTATTTATTTATTTATTCCCTTTCATTGCCCTTGTCTTTCTTTGGTTTCAAAACCGCTATTTCTTCACGCGACGCCAAACTTTGGGCATAGACTCAGATTCCAAGATGTGGGACAGGAATGAAGCGAGCCACTTCTTTGCCGCGGGACCCAGGTTAAGAATGAGTTCTGGGGTGATGTTATCATAGCCAGCAGCTGTTCCCGGTTTAACCCTCTTCAAAGCGTCTTCCAGTTCAGACAGTGTAAAGGGAGAGAGTTTTGGAGATGGAAAAGATAACCGGAAGTGGGATGACCACTCATGGGAAATTTCTCTTTTCCAGACTGGGTCGATCTTAGCACATCCAACTTGAGTTAGGTGACTGGCCACTGAGTTTGGAGATACGGGAGGATGGGAGACGGGAGGGGGTTGGCTACCGGCACCCAGTCTGTGAAGAAGCTTCCAGGCCTTTCTACTTGAGTGGGTGAAGTTCAGACTTTCCTAGCACGTTATGATTGGGCCCTCCTCAGTCGCTATCGAACAGGCCATGGCCGGTGCGCCGCTATGTTCCATCGCTGGGGAGCCAGAGACGACCCAAACTGCCCCTGCAGCTACAGACAGACTCTGACCCACATAGTCAACGACTGCCACCTCTCCAGATTCAAAGGAGGTCTCGAAACTTTACATCAGGCTCAACCTGACACTGTTGACTGGCTACGGAAGAAGGGCAAACGCTAGAAGAAGAATTGCCCTTGTCGTTGTAGTTATTATTATAGTTATTATTGTTGTCCTCGTTGGTGGATAGGACAGAGAGATATGGAGAGAGGAGGGGAAGACAGAGAGGAGGAGAGAAAGATAGATACCTGCAGACCTGCTTCCTCGCCTGTGAAGCGACTCCCCTGCAGGTGGGGAGCCAGGGGCTGGAACTGGCATCCTTAGGCCGGTCCTTGCGAGTACTTACTACTCATGTTTGGCATGTGGTGGTACTGAGGATTGAACCTGGGCCTCTGACCCCTCCAGTATGCAAGTCTTATTTTATGTGAGCTATATCTCCCAGGCCATAAGTTATCAAAATTTTGACTTTGTCTTACAACTTTTTAGTCACTTCCTGAATATGTGCTAATTTGCAAGAGTTTGCTCAGTTTGCCTTATCAAATTTTGCCTCACTTTTGTTCTACTTTTAATATAATTTTTACTTATAAAAAGGAAACACTGACAAAAGCCATAAGATAAGAGGGGTACAACTCCACACAATTCCTACCACCAGAACTCCATATACCATCCCATCCCCTGATAGATTTCCTATTCTTTATCCCTCTGGGAGCATGAACCAAGGGACATTATGGGGTGCAACATGAGAAAACAAGAAGGAAGGAGGGGTATTCAGTGCCCCAGCAGCTAGACACATGAGGAAGTAGGTAACCACAAGAAAACCATACCTGTGGCGGGGGGTGGGGGGGTGGTGCAGAGTGGTGGTGGTGTCTGACTGCAAGTTCTGCTTCTGTAATCTGCTTGCTCACTCTACCCTAAATTAAGGCTAAACTTCAAATAATTGGGGCACAGCCACTGTGCAGAGATCCAGGCTGTTGCCCTCCTGAGCAATAAACTTCTAATCCCCAAGTCTGGTTCTCGGTCTCATTCCTGGGTCAGTTCTGTTGGTCTTACCCCACAACAACATGTACACCCTACTGGATGTGCCAATGCCTGGTCACTTGAATAAGTATTTTTCATGAGTGAATTTTCTCCCCATTTCCGTTCATATGCTCCAAAAAATCAAGCCCCATTCCAGCAGGAAGAATAAGACTTCTAAATTTAAATCAAATATAAGAGCCCAAAACCTAATAATTTTTTGTGATTAAATTAAGAGTCAAAATCTATGATACAAGACATAAACTCACCCTTGCTACTATTCTAAGATCATCTACTTCATTCAATATCAATCACACAATCTTGGAGCATGATCAGATCAACACTTAGTTGGTGCCATGGCACTTCCTAGAGGCTCCTCCACCAAGACACTAATGTGGCTTCACTCCCTTCTTTGCTTTGACATTCTCCCTTAAAGAAGACTTTTCACACTTACTACTCTTAACAGCCTTCTCTGTCATAATACTTACCCCTTGTTACTACTTGGCATATGTATTTGCTTATTTTGTCCCATTCTGAGCCCTACAGAAATGCAAGTTTGCTGAAGGCAGGGACTCTGTTTATAATGATAAGTAAAATAAGGATTGCACTGAACACATCGTCTTACAGGGCTCCCAATAGAGCACCACCGTACAGACCAGCCCAATTGCTTTTGAAATAAAACTGAATGTATAAAAAACTAAAGAGGGACTGGCAAAATATCCTTGGGTAGTACACTGCTTTGTCATGTACATGACCCAGATGCAAGACTGGTCCCCACTGCATTAAAGGAAGCTTCAGGCATGTGGGGTTTTTGCCCTCCCTCAATCTCTCTGTCTCTACCTAAGAAAGTATAGCCCTACCCTCCCCAAACACCATCAAAAGGGTGAGAAATGAGTGTGTTGGGGGGGGGGGGGAGATTATAATAGTTGAAATGTTTGGAAAGTACAAAAAATACAAGAAGAAGAAATCTGCTTTAAAAATCTACTTTTTTGAAACTTGACTGAGCCTGTTATATTAAATGAAAGAAGTCTAGATCTTAGGTGACCAAAATTAAGTGCAGAATCTCCTTAACAATTCTAATTACTTAGCATGAGATAGAATAGACTTTAATTGACAATGTGTTCAAATTTATTTCACATCCTAAGGCTTTAAACCACTAAAGGCTACATGCATACTTTACCCTACCTTCTCCCCAGGTCTCTGGGGACAGACTGCAATAGAATAAAAGCACTGGTCTTTATCCCCTCTTGCCCTTCTACTGGGAGAAGAAATCACTCATCCACTTCGAGATCTTAGAGACAGAGAAGCAGAAAGAGGGGCACACACACACACAGCAGTGAAACTTCCTTCAGTGTGGGCTGGGCTTGAATCCAGAGCCCACCTATGACAAGGCAGAACACTATCTAAGTGAACTAATTCAGTATCCCCCCTGCTTGGTGAATTTGGAAGAAGGAGTCCAGCAAATTCTTTCATCTCTCTTTTCATTGTGGGAGCAGTTGGCTACAAGAGGGCACATAATCACTGCCCCCTCCTTACCTGAAATTTTATACATCCAAATCCCCAGGTAAGAGGCAAGTGATATTTACGGCTTTGTCGGAAAAGTCATGGGGCATTTTTGCACAAATGTTGCATTTGCTGAGCTCAACCAAATCGATGCAACCAGTACCATGTCAACACGTTTCACTTCAGATTGTGTCCAGAGACATCAAGCATGGAATGACAACCCTTCAGCTCCAGCAGCTAGTTAAGTGCACATGGCACAAAGAGCAAAAACCAGTGTAAAGAACTCTTTTTGAGCCCCGGCTCCTTACCTGCAGGGGGGTCACTTCACAAGCAAGCGGTGAAGCAGATCTGCAGGTGTCCATCTTTCTCTCCCCCTCTATCTTCCCCTCCTCTCTAGATTTCTCTCTGTCCTATCCAACAATAACAACAGAAATGGCAATAATAAACAACAACAACGAAACATAGCCTCCATGAGCAGTGGATTCATAGTACAGGCACCGAGCCCCAGCAATAACCCTGGAGGAAATAAATAAATAAATAAATAAATAAATATTTGAAAAATATTTGCACATAACTTTTTATGAAATTACTATGACTTAAATTTTTCTAATAAATTTTTCTAAGTAATATTGAGGAAGACTGGTCCTGAAATGAATACAGCCTAAAATGTCCCTAGCTATGACCACTGAATGCCTAGTTTAGACCAACAGGGATGCAGAGGTTACACAGATACAAACCCTAGATCAGATTGATAGGGTTTACGGTTAATGCTATTTATATACTTTTCTCATATTTGGGAGCTATTCTCTGCCCTGATCCAGCCTTCTAGTCCTACTATCAACCCTGACACCATCTTCTCAGACATCATTTTTAGCCCACCTGCATGTCAGTTATTAGGCTTAGGCAAAAACTAGTAAAGTCATGGCCCCCTTGGAATACACCTAAAATAGACTTCCTAGCTTCTTCCCATATGCAGACCCCTAGTCCCATTTGCTCTATTCTTACCTTTAGGTTCTTGTTTACTAAACAATTTGTTCTACTTTAAATCTTACTGCTTACTGTTTTTCAGCCACCCAATTGCAGAGGCCACCATGATGCCACCCTGACTTCCCTGGGCAGACGACCTGACCAATGTATCCTAGAACTCCACCTCCCCAGAGTTCTGCCCCACTAGATAAAGATAGAAAGTGGCTGGGGTTTATGGATAGACCTGTCAATGCCCATGTCCAGCAGAGAAGCAATGACAGAAGCCAGACCTTCCACCTTCTGCACCTCATAAAGAACTTAGGTCCATATTCCCAGAGGGATAAAAATTAGGGAACCTTCTAATAGAAGGGATGGGATATAGAACTCTGGTGGTGGGAATTATATGGAATTGTACCCTCTTATCCTACAGTCTTGTTAATCATTATTAAATCACTAATAAAAATAAAATAAGTAGGGGGTTGTGCGGTAGCGCAGAAGGTTAAGCGCACAGGTCGCGAAGTGCAAGGACGTGGCGCCAAGTGCAAGGACTGGCATAAGGATCCTGGTTCGAGCCCCCGGCTCGCCACCTGTAAGGTAGTCCCTTCACAGGTGGTTAAACAGGTCTGCAGGTGTTTATCTTCCTCTCCCCCTCTCTGTCTTCCCCTCCTCTCTCCATTTCTCTCTGTCCTATCCAACAATGATGATATCAACAATAACAACAACAATAATAACTACAACAATAATAAAAAAACAAGGGCAACAAAAGTGAAAATAAATAATAAAAAATAACATTTGTTAAAAAATGAAATAAATAAAAGTAATTTGCTTTTTCAAATCCTGGTTTTTTGCTAGCTATAATTTTTTAAAAACTAGGAAGGATTTAGAGACAGAATTTGGTATCCTAGGATACAGACTCTAGAGACTTCCTTATGTTTAAAAAAAAAAGCACTATTGAGGGGGTTCCCGAAAGATGGAGGACTGAGAAGCTGTAAGTGGCTGAGCTCTGACCACATCTCCTGGAAACGGTAGGATTTTCTGCCTTTAGTAGGCCAGCTAATAAGGGGTCCTAGCGGTGACACCAAGGAGGTGTCACTATAACTTAATTTGGGTTAAGAATTAGAGTAGGAAAAAAGGGGGAAAAAAATTTTTTTTCTTCCTTTTAATTTCTAAGCATACCTCCCTCCCCCCACCCCATAACCAGTCCCTGGGGACCAGCTCCTATCAGGATCCCCTGCTAGGAGCTCCTTTTCTTTACCAAATTCCTGTCCCACCAGGGAGTATCATTAATTCTAAGTCTATACCCTTCTGAAACCTCTGGCCCTTTTTCTTTCTAAGTAGCCAACGCCCCCCCACCTCAACCCACATAGCTAATTAAATAATTAAAAATAAATACATAAAAAAACCCTTTCCTTTCACTGCCCTTTTATGACTGTTCTTTTTCTTACCTTTTTCTTTTTTCTCTCTCTCTCTTTCTTTTTTTTTCTTCTTTTTCTAATTCTTGTCATCCTTTCTTCCTTAATCCTACAGCTTCCAAAGTCACAGCCCCAGCCCCCACACCACCAAACAGTGTGCTTTTTTGAATTCACTGATACACATTTGGAAATTTCTTTTCACTGCTCTTTAATTACAGCTCTTTTTCTTATCTTTTCCCTTTTCTCTCTCTTGCCTCTTTTATTTTTTTTATCTTGTCATACACTTCTTCCTTCTTTGTCTTTCTGAATTTGTGAATTATTTTGGGGAAGAAATCTGACCACAGTGGACTCTCTATGTGTGTATCTCTGCTCTAGTTCCCTTTCCCCTCTTGTTACCCCTAGAATATACAGTGAATAGTATATTTGCATAACTGTCTATTCTTGCTATCCTTTCTTTTCTCTTTCTTCTTCACTGGGATTTGGTTACTATTTATTCACGGACTAGAGAAATTGTTTGGCTAACTGGTAATGATTAAACTGCTTCAATACTTGCTTCAGTTGCTACTGTAATTCCTGAGGTTGGTGAGTGCAATTGTCATAAAGGTATTTAGTACAGTGTTACTTGTACTCAAGACACAACAAATAAGGAACAACAGAGCATAAAAAAAAGAAACGCATAAATCAAAAAAATGGGTAGATCAAAAACAAATAAAACTGCTACTCCAATGAATGAAGACAAGAGCCCAGAAGAAACTACAAATCAGCCAGAAGTAACCATAGATAATAAAAGTATGCAAGCAATAATAAACTTATTAATCACAGAAATGAAAACAACATTGGAGGAAAGGAATGGCAGTATTAGGGAAACAACAGTTGAGACTGCCAAGGAAAATACTAATTTTCTTGAAACAATTAGAGAACTGAAAGCTGAAATAGTTGTAATGAAGAAAGAAGCTGAGGCAAGGGAAAGCAGACTAACAGAAGCAGAAAACAGAATTAGTCAGACAGAGGATGAGAGAGAGAAAACTAAGAAAGAGGTGAAAGAGCTTAAAAAGAGATTGAGAGACTCTGAAAACAACAACAGAGAAATATGGGATAATCTCAAAAGAAGTAACATTCACATAATTTGCCTGCCAGAGGAAGAAAGAGAGGAAGGGGAAGCAAACATCCTAGAGGAAATAATAGAAGAAAACTTCCCAGACCTGAATAACAGAAAGGACATCAAGATTCAAGAGGCCCAGAGACTACCAAACAGAATCAACCCAGACCTGAAGACACCAAGACACAACATAGTCACAATGAGAAGAAGTAAGGATAAAGAAAGGATCCTAAAGGCTGCAAGAGAGAAACCAAAAGTCACATACAAGGGAAAACCCATAAAATTATCTGCAGACTTCTCCACTCAAACTCTAAAAGCCAGAAGGGAATGGCAAGATATCTATCGAGCCCTGAATGAAAAAGGGTTTCAACCAAGGATAATATATCCTGCTAGACTTTCATTCAAACTAGATGGAGGGATCAAAACCTTCTTAGACAAAGAACAGTTAAAGGAGGCAACCATCAACAAACCGGCCCTGAAAGAGGTTCTAAAAGACCTCTTATAAACAAGAACATCACTATAATACTTGCAATATATCAGAGCAAACAAATTTTTTTTAGAACAATGGCACTACAATACATTAAATCCATAATATCAATAAATGTCAATGGCTTAAACTCACCCATCAAAAGGCACAGGGTGGGGGGATGGATCAGAAAACATAACCCAACCATATGCTGCTTGCAAGAATCCCATCTGTCACAACAAGATAAACACAGACTTAAAGTGAAAGGATGGAAAATTATCATACAGGCTAACGGACCACAAAAAAGGGCAGGAACAGCCATTCTCATCTCAGACACGATAGATTTTAAATTAAATAAAGTAATAAAAGATAGGCAAGGACATTACATAATGATTAGAGGATCAATCAGCCAAGAAGACTTAACAATTATTAACATCTATGCACCCAATAAGGGACCATATAAATACATCAAGCACCTACTGAAAGAATTTCAAAAATACATCAATAGTAATACAATAATAGTGGGAGACTTCAATACAACACTCTCACACTTAGACAGATCAACAAAGCAGAGAACCAATAAAGATACAAGAGAATTGAATGAAGAGATTGACAGACTAGACCTCTTGGACATTTTCAGACTCCTTCACCCCAAAAAACTGGAATACACCTTCTTTTCAAATCCACATAACACATACTCAATGATAGACCACATGTTAGGTCACAAAAACAGCATCAATAAATTCAAGAACATTGAAATCGTCCCAAGTATCTTCTCAGACCACAGTGGAGTAAAACTAACATTTAACAACAAACAGACAATTATTAAAAGTCACAGAATTTGGAAACTAAACAACATACTCCTTAAGAACCACTGGGTCAGAGACTCACTCAAGTAGGAAATTCAAATGTTCCTGGAAACTAATGAAAATTAAGACAAAACCTATCAAAATATTTGGGACACAGCTAAAGCAGTACTGAGAGGGAAACTTATAGCCATACAATCACATATTAAACACCAAGAAGAAGCTCAAATGAACGACCTTACTGCACATCTCAAGGACTTAGAGGAAGAGGAACAAAGGAACCCTAAAGCAACCAGAAGGACAGAAATCACTAATGTTAGAGCAGAAATAAACAACATCGAAAATAAAGAACCATACAAAAGATCAATGAAGCAAAATGTCAGTTCTTTGAAAGATTAAACAAATTGACAAACTCCTAGCCAGACTCACCAAACAAAAAAGAGAGAAGACTCAGATTAATAGAATTGTAAATGATGGAGGAGATATCACAACTGACACCACAGAAATCCAGAGAATCCTGCGAAACTTCTATAAAGAACTGTACGCCACCAAGCTAAAGAATCTGGAATAAATGGAACAATTCCTAGAAGCATATGCTCTTCCAAAACTGAACCAAGAAGAACTACAAAATCTAAATGCACCAATCACAGACAAAGAAATTAAAACCGTTATTATGAATCTCCCCAACAACAAAAGTCCTGGAACAGATGGCTTCACAAACGAATTCCACAAAACTTTCAGGAAACAGTTAGTACCCATACTTCTTAAGCTTTTCCATAAGATTGAAGAAACAGGAACACTCCCTTCCACCTTCTATGAAGCCAACATCACCCTGATACCAAAAGCAGAGAGGGACACAACAAAAAAGGAAAACTACAGACCAATATCTCTGATGAACATAGATGCCAAAATATTAAACAAGATCTTGGCCAACCGGATACAGCAACATATCAAAAAGATTGTTCATCATGACCAAGTGGGATTCATCCCAGGAGTGCAAGGCTTGTTCAACATCCATAAGTGAATCAATGTCATTCACCACACAAATAAAAGCAAAGCCAAAAACCACATGATTATCTCAATAGATGCAGAGAAAGCCTTTGACAAAATCCAACACCCATTCATGCTCAAAACTCTAACAAAAATGGGAATAGATGGGAAATTCCTCGAAGATAGTGGAGTTTATATATAGCATACCTACAGCCAACAACATACTCAATGGACAGAAGCTGAAAGCATTCCTCCTCAGATCAGGGACTACACAGGGTTTTCCACTGTCACCGTTACTCTTCAACATAGTGTTGGAAGTTCTTGCCATAGTTATCAGGCAAGAGAAAGATATCAAAGGAATACAGATTGGAAGGGAAGAAGTCAAGCTCTCACTATTTGCAGATGATATGATAGTATATACAGAAAAACCTAAAGAATCCAGCCGAAAATTACTGGAAGTTATTAGGCGATATAGCAAGGTGTCAGGCTACAAAATCAATGTACAAAAATCAGTGGCATTTCTTTATGCAAACACTAAATCTGAAGAGGAAGATATCTAGAAATTCCTCCCATTAACTGTTTCAGCAAAATCAATCAAATACCTAGGAATAAAGTTGACCAAAGCAGTGAAAGACTTGTATGCTGAAAACTATGAGTCGCTACTCAAGGAAATAGAAACTGATACCAAGAAATGGAAAGATATCCCATGGTCATGGATTGGAAGAATAAATATCATCAAAATGAATATTCTCCCCAGAGCCATATACAAATTTAATGCAATACCCATCAAAGTTCCACCAAGCTTCTTTAAGAGAATAGAACAAACACTACAATCATTTATCTGGAACCAGAAAACACCTAGAATTGCCAAAACCATCTTGAGGGAAAGAAACAGAAATGGAGGCATCACACTCCCAGACCTTAAACTATATTATAAATCCATCATCGTCAAAACAGCATGGTACTGGAACAAAAATAGGCACATAGACCAGTGGAACAGAATTGAAAACCCAGAAATAAATCCCCACACCTATGGAAATCTAATCTTTGATAAGGGGGCCCAAAGGATTAAATGGAAAAAGGAGGCTCTCTTCAATAAATGGTGCTGGGAAAACTGGGTTGTAACATGCAGAAGAATGAAATTGAACCACTTTATCTCACCAGAAACAAAAATCAACTCCAAATGGATCAAAGACCTAGATGTCAGACAAGAAACAATCAAATACTTAGAGGAAAACATTGATAAAACACTGTCCCACCTACACCTCAAGGACGTCTTTGATGAATCAAACCCAATTGCAAGGAAGACTAAAGCAGAAAGAAACCAATGGGACTACATCAAATTGAAAAGCTTCTGCACATCCAAAGAAACTATTAAACAAACAGAGAGACCCCTCACAGAATGGGAGAAGATCTTCACATGCCATACATTAGACAAGAAACTAATCACCAAAATATACAAAGAGCTCAGCAAACTTAGCACCAAAAAAGCAAATGACCCCATCCAAAAATGGGCAGAGAATATGAACAAAACATTCACTACAGAGGAGATCCAAAAGTCTAACAAACATATGAAAAACTGCTCTAGGTCACTGATTGTCAGAGAAATGCAAATTAAGACAACACTAAGATACCACCTCACTCCTGTAAGAATGGCATACATCAAAAAGGACAGCAGCAACAAATGCTGGAGAGGTTGTGGGGACAGAGGAACCCTTTCACATTGCTGGTGGGAATGTAAATTGGTACAGCCTCTGTGGAGAGCAGTCTGGAAAACTCTCAGAAGGCTAGACAAGGACCTTCCATATGATCCAGTAATTCCTCTCCTGGGGTTATACCCCAAGGACTCCATAACACCCAACCAAAAAGAGGTATGTACTCCTATGTTCATAGCAGCACAATTCATAATAGCTAAAACCTGGAAGCAACAACAGATGAGTAGCTAAGAAAGCTGTGGTTTATATACAGAATGGAATACTATGCAGCTATCAAGAACAATGAACCCACCTTCTTTGACCCATCTTGGACAGAGCTAGAAGGAATTATGTTAAGTGAGCTAAGTCAGCAAGATAAAGATGAGTATGGGATGATCCCACTCATCAACAGAAGTTGACTAAGAAGATCTGAAAGGGAAACTAAAAGCAGGACCTGACCAAATTACAGCAGGAACTTCACATCTCCACTATAGAGCCCCTACATCCCCTCAGTCCTGGAACCCTTGGATAGGGCCCACTTTCCCGTATACCTCTCCCAATCCATATCAAATAATATTGCATCCGTCGATCACAACCTAACCAACGCAACAATTGCCACCTCAACATGCTTCACTTCAGACTGTGTCCAGAGACTTCACATGTGGAATGACAACCCTTCAGCTTCATTACTTGGGTGAGACCTTTCCTTTTATAGTACACTCTAATTTCATCTCAGGTCGTTCACTTTCTAACAAAGTCCCAAAACCTATATATACACCAGTTTCTGTGAGAGAGAGGTTATGTTCACACGTATCCATAAACTACTGTAAAATATATACCTGAAAGCAGAAGTACACTAGAGTTTGCAGTGAGTACCTCCCTAACACTTCCTCTCCACTATTCCAAGCTTTGGATCCATGATTGCTCAACAATTTGTTTGGCTTTGTATGTTAACTCTCTTTTCAATCACCAGGTTCCAGATCCCATCAGGATGCTAGCCAGGCTTCCTTGGATTGAAGACCCCACCAATGTGTCCTGGAGCTCAGCTTCCCCAGAGACCCATCCTACTAGGGAAAGAGAGAGGCAGACTGGGAGTATGGACCCACCAGTCAACGCCCATGTTCAGCAGGGAAGCAATTACAGAAGCCAGATTTCTACCTTCTGCAACCCTCAATGACCCTGGGTCCAATGCTCCCAGAAGGATAGAGAATGGGAAAGCTATCAGGGGAGGGGGTGGGATATGGAGATTGGGCAGTGGGAATTGTGTGGAGTTGTACCCCTCCTACCCTATGGTTTTGTTAATTAATCCTTTCTTAAATAAAAAAAAATTTTTTAAAAAGCGCTATTATAGGTTAATAATCTTTATTCAAAAGAGAATTTTCTTCAAATACAAAAGAAGGAATGCTCCAATAAAATCCCTACCTCACCTTCTCTAACCTTGAAGTCTCGCATCCCTCATATCAAATCAGTGTGATGAATGACACCCAAACCTGCTGACTTCTACTAGAATTTCAATTAATCATACTTTCAGAAATCTGTGATTCACCAAACCCTTTCTCACCCAGCAACAGTATTTGAGATTTCTTTATAATAATTAAAAGCTGACTTTTCGTAGGCTTTTCTTCAGTTATCTCAATACACTCATCTGCTATTTTCAGAGTAGAAACGTGTCTGGAATTTACTGTTTACTAAAAGGAGAACCCAGGGCTAGTGAAATAGCTAGGGGGATAGTGTGCTGCTTTGCCAAGTTGTGTGATCTAGATGTGAGCCAGACCCCCAATACTGAAGGAAGCTTTGGTCCCCTTCCCTCTTCTCTTCTCTTCTTCCACTATCAAGGAGAAGGAGGAGGAGGAGGAGGAGGAGGAGGAGGAGGAGGAGGAGGAGGAGGAAGAGGAGGTGGTGGTTTAGAGCTCATTCAATATACATTAGTTATAAAATAAGTGGTATGTACATGTCACAGTTTCAGAAAGGTGTGTGCAGTGAGCAGTCTGCAAGGAATAGCCGAGCAGAGTGGTTTTTTGGTAAAGGCATTTGGTTTGGTTTAATTTGGTTTGGTTTGTTTTTACCAGAGTACTGCTCAGCTCTTATGTGATGGTATTGGAGATTGAATTTAGGGTCTCTGGTGCCTCAGACATGAAAGTCTTTTTGCATAACCACCCTGCTATCTCCTCAGTCCTGTCTGTAAAAGTTCTTAAAGAATTGCAAAGCATCAACTTGCAGACCAAAATCTGAAACAAGGACCAGAAAATGAAATATGCACAAGTATGTCTTTGGGGACCACACCATACATGCATGCAATTTTTAAATAGATATTGTTTATAGGGACATTAAAACTAGATTTAATTGTAAAATGATTATTCGAGACTAGAATCCATTAAGAAACTTCAAATAATTCAATAGACTAAAACTATATTATCTTGAGGGTTTCTCTTTTTTCATTCCAGAAAATATATCCAAATTTGTATTGAATTTGAACCACTCAACCTAGTTCTCATTAAAAAACTCTGACTTGCCAGGACCCAGCAGGGAATAAATATAACGAGGTTCAATATGTGTTATTTTTATTTTTTGTTTTATTTTTATTAGTAATTTAATATTGAATTACAAGATAATAATGGGTCTGACTGTAATAGTGGTGTAATTCCATACAGTTCTCACCACCAGAATTCTGTGTCCCATCTTTTCCATTAGAAACCTCCCTGTTGTTTATCCCTCTGGGAATATGGACCAAAATTCTTTTTAGGCTACAGAAGGTAGAAGTTCTGACTTTTGTAATTGTTTCTCTGCTGGATATGAGCTCAACATATGTTCATAAGGACAATTCTTTAGAAATTAAATTTGCATGGATGGAGTGGGGGAGATAGCTTAATGGTTATGCAAACAGACTCTCAAGTCTGAGGCTCTGAGATCCCAGACTCCATCTTCCCACCACCATAAACCAGTGCTAAGCAGTGCTTTGATAGGGGGGAACAATATATATATATATATATATATATATATATATATATATATATATATGTGTGTGTGTGTGTGTGTGTGTGTGTGTGTGTGTATATATATATATATATATATACACACATATATAAACATGTATCAAAAATAATTTGCATGGAAAATGATGTATACATACTTATGAATTGGGTAGATTTTAAATTTTATATTCAGATAAGGTCAAAACAAGTGAAACTTAGAAATAATAATGCAACCATGCATTGTTAATAAATATACATTGCAAACATAAATTAATGCTTGAATGACTAGTGTATGGATGATCAATTAGTATTCACTAGTATTGTTTTAAAATGGGATGGGGCCAGGACTGCAAAATAGCTCAGACAGTAGAGCACATGCTTTGAAACGCCCAAGAACCTGGGTTTGAGTCTCCTCTACCACATAGGAGGAGCGCAACAAGTACAGTGTTTTCTCTCTTTCTCTGTTTCTACTTTAAATTTAAATAAATAAATAAATAAATAAATAAATAAATAAATAAAACAAAGTCTTGCAGGAATAGTGGGATCACACAAGCAAGAAGCTTGGAGCCAAAGTACAGTTTTTTTTCTTGCAATAGCATATGTGTGTGTGGATACAATGTATCTCCTATTTGTGTGTGTGTGTGGGGGGAGAAACAGATGTGCATAATGTGTAGCTTATTGTTAGGTTTATTTAGAATAATTGGTAAAGTCCTACTGCAATTATTACCCACTATATATTATAAAAACCTGTTATCTGCATTACACAATCTTCATATAGTCTTCATTAATTATTAAATCCACTCTATGAAAACTATCAAGAATTAATAATGTTTTGCATTATTTGGTTAACATTTGTGACAATTCTATATAGAAATGTGTGTTAAAATGCTCAAGGACCAAGTTCACAAGCAGTGAAGCAGTGTTGCTTATCCATCTCTCTCTCTCTAATTTATTTATGTTTACCAAAGCACTGCTCAGCTTTGGTTGTGTCGGGGAGGGGGAGAATTGAACCTGAGACTTAGAAGCTTCAGGCATGAGAGTCTCTTTATATAACCATTATGCTATCTACCCCCGCCCCTCTCTCTCTCTTTCTCTCTCTTCTACTGTATCTTGCCTTTCCATCTCAATTTCACTCTGATTTTATCAAATAAATAAATAAATAAATACATATTTAAAAAGATAAATCATTAAGCTTTTGTCTATTCACATTTCCATGACCAGGGTACACATAAGGGTCTACTCACATGAATTCACTTTTCAATTAAGAGAGTGAATGCATGCTTATTTTATGACAACTGGGAAAATTTACATGCTTCCTATCAACAGTGGACTTGCTATAAATTGATTATCCTTCATAAACATTTCCCTTTATCTTCTTCCTTCCTTCCTCTCTCCCTTCATTATTCCCTTTTTTCTCTCCTTTTTCTCTTTGTTGTTGTTAGAGCTTCACCATTCCTGGTCATCTCCTAAGAAAGACAGAGAGGAGCCCTGGGGGGGGGGGGGGGCAGGAGCCCTTGGGGGGCCCAGCCCTGAAGTTTCCTCCAGGAAACAGGAGGAAGGAGCTTAGCAAGTGCAATACTGTTCCCCTCCCAGGGGAACTTTCTTGCCAGCCTTCACAAACATATCTCAAAAGCAACTCATAAAATTCCCTTAGATCTTACCCACTTTCCTAATTTAATATTACATATGGTACTTATAATTATAAAATTTATAGCTATAAAATTATAAAATGCAAGCATTCCCCAATGAGTGAGGTTATTAGTAATAAAAGGAAAAAAAAAAAACTACAGACGAATCATTAAGGCAGTATTTGAAACTGGGAAGAGGACATACAACAGCAACATTAATCACCATAAATTCATAAAAACTGGCTACAAGTATTTCTTGCTTTCTCTCTACTAAGAGGGCACTGATCACTAGTTTAAACCTCCTTATCTTTTGTTGGCAATAAGTAATGCAAAGGACACAGATAATTAAGACCTGTTTCTACATAAATTTAACTAATGAGACTTCAGGTTGTTATCTCAAATATTCTGTAAATAGAACTGAAATGCATGTAGAACAAGTAATGAGAAATTCACATTATTTGCAAGAGAAAGTTTTTAGTTCCCTAGTCAAAGGATTTGCAGACACACACACACACACACACACACACACACACACACACACACACACACCACATTTGCTGAAATAAACTGTAAATAACCTGGAAGCAGTGGCACTTGTGACTCCTGGTAGAGTCACTTTGAGTTCTTCCCGAAGCAATAACCTACTCTACACACAGTCATTTGCCAACCATGAACTTACATTTGCATGTGATTTGCCATTTTTATCACCTCTTCTAATATTAGCTCACACCAACTTCTCAAGAGTCCCAAAAAGTGTGCAGTATATACATTTTTATTCTGGCGAGAGATGGCAGAGAACAAACTAACTAATATCTAGACAGGGGTTCTGCAGTAGAGTGGACAACCAAGGAAAGCAGCACTCCATGGTACAACAGAATGCCTTCTACATTTAAGGATCCCTGCAATTTTGTATTCTGGCTTTAGAAATAAGACATACTTTGTGGTTGGTGGGGTGAGGGAGGAAGCTCAGCTGGCAGAGCTAACTTTAGGGTCACTTTCAAAAACCTCAGGACTTATATGCCTAAGGTTCCTGGTTTGATCCCTAGTGCCACATATATCAAGAGCAGTATTCTAGTTCAGATCTTTCCCTCTTTCTATGTAACAAATGTGAAACTTACTATCTCTCAAATGTAGTGGTAAAAAAAGAAGAAAAAAATTTACTTCACTTTAGAAATGTGTCAACTTTTTAAAATAGCAAACACCTTGAAATATACTATAACAATTACTATGGCTTACATGTGGTTGTGTTAATTTTCAACAATAAGTTCATTCCAGGTAGGCAGGAAAAGGGCTTTTGTTTAAATGGTGTGTGCCTGTCTGTAGATGAGTTTTCATTTACCTAAAATACGCAATGCCTTCAAAATCACTTTTCTTTGTGGTTTGCTTGTTTGCTTTGTCAGCCCTGGGGCTTCACCACTCTGGGTTGACTATTTTTCAAGAAGAGACAGAGGGAGCTAGTAAAAAAGACCACAGCACCAAAGCTTTCTCCAATGTGGTGAGGGCTGAATTTAAACCTGGGTCATGCATGCATCATGCACAGGGCAAAATAGTACACAATCCAGGTGAACTATTTCACTGGTCAAAAATAAATCCAGTTTTTTTTTTCTTTTTTGAATAAACTATGATATTCCTTAGGGTTACTTTCAAAAACATTTCATCTTTTTTGGTCAGAACTGACACAGACAGCCTGAACTACTTTTCCTATGTATGAAAGCAGTCCTGCATAGATATTTGTATGCTACTGTAGGTGTTTCCTCAAAGTTATGATGGTCTTTTTGCCCTAGACTTGAGCCTTGTTCCTCCCATTCCCATCCCTCCAGGTCCTCATATATCACATTTTCTGCCTACAAGATGATTTCTCACAGTGCTCTGCCACAGTGCTGTTCTCATTGAAAGTCAAATACAACTACAAATTCTTCACTTTATTACCTTGTCTAGTCAACTTTTTCTGCAAAAATACTCCTTCAGTGTATATTCTAATACAAACAGTGATTTAATACTCTGAAATTCTTCAACAAACTACATACGGAGGTGGGTCAATAACAGAAGAGAAAGGGAGCTGGGCAGGAGCACAGCGGGTTCAGCACATGTGGCGCAAATCGCAAAAATCGGTTAGGAACCCGGTTCAAGCCCCAGGCTCCCCACCTGCAGGGGAGTCACTTCACAGGTGGTGAAGCAGGTCTGCAGGTGTTCCTCTGTCTCTCCTCTCTATCTCCCCCTTCTCTCTCAATTTCTCTCTGTCTGTATCCAATAACAAATAAATTTAAAAATAAAATAAAATAACAGAAGAGAAAGAGCACAGAACTGAGAATCAGGCCTGCCCCTCTGCCCTCCAATACTTGACAAGACAATTGTGCTTCAGTTTCAAGAGGATTCAACCAGATAAGCACTTTATAATGTTTTACAATGATATGGTTATTCAAAATGAAGATGAATTTCTTACAGAATATGAAGTTTATTTACTTCTACTATATGAAGACAGAAACAACTGACATCATGAACAAAATCTACTACTTAAGGGTATCACTAGTAAAAATATGATTGTGAGGTTGAAAGTCAGTTTCTGTCACTCTATCTATAATCATAAGTTTTCATCACCACTTATCTGACTAAAAGTACAAATCAAGGCAGTATGTGCCTAATGGGAATTTTTAACAAGGGAGAGCATATTCATTTGAAATAGACTTGATGATCAATTAGACATCTATTCATTCATCCATGCAACTACCTACCTACCTACCTATCAGCCAGCATCTCACTGTTTCTATATCTACATTAAGAATGACAGTTCTGGCATTGGCATATTGCACCAAAGTAAAAGACTCTGGGGGTTGGGGGGAGGATACAGGTCCAAGAAGGATGGAAGAGGACCTAGTGGGGGTTGTATTGTTATATGGAAACCTGAGAAACATGTTATGCATGTACAAACCATTGTATTTACTGTCAAATGTAAAACATTAACTCCTCAATAAAGAAATTTTTTAAATGATAATTCTAAAGCAAGGGAGAGAGCATACTGGTTATGCAAAGAGACTCTCAAACCTGAGGCTCCAAGTCCCAGGTCTAATTCCCCACACCACCATAAGCCAGAGCTGAGCAATGCTAGTGTAAGAAAAAGAAAAAAAAAACACTGAGCAGATTTCACCAAGTTGGAGATGTTCACTAAGTTAGAGTGGTTTTTGGTTTCATTTTTGCTAAAATGTAATTTATTTAGCAAAAAGGAACTATCTTAGAATGCCACAAAATAAGGTCAATAATGTCTTACATTTAGTTAAGTATGTATTCTCTTTACAATAGAGGGGTAGCTTGTGATAAGATATTTAGTTACCTAGAGATGACCTAGGGTTCATAGGTGAACAAACACACTGGTTCTCGCAATAGTTTATACATTCAACAGCTATTTTTGTTGTTTCCGGGATAATGCTAGATGAATGATGTCACAGCAAGATTGTGGATGCACTTCTTTTACATAAAACTTTATCGGCTATGAATTTGATCTGTACCAGGAACAGATGTGAAAAGAAAGAACAATCTGAAGTCTCTTTAGCAAAAGAAATAAAAGACACTGGTAATGAAACACAATACAAACTTGTCCCTCCAGGCTATTTCATCATCTTGCCACATTGGTTTTGGTGTAAAACCTGTTTATTGGTCTGAGAAAAAAACTCAAATGCATGCAGAAACTGGGTCACCTAACTTAAAGCCATTTTCAGAGTAATCTCAGTAGTAGTCTAAGTTTCAAAATAACTTTATGTCAAATAAATCCTAACTCTTACCTAATCAGAATCACTAGATCACAGTGAGCAATGATAAGAGATAATTTTTAGGCAAGACATGTTGTCTTATTCCAGTTTCTCTCTGCAATATTAATGCTCTTTGGCAGAGGAGGAAGAAACAGGGAACCTCATGATGGAGCTTAAAAGTCCTGCCTAGAATTTACACAAGCTTTTTCCAGCTATCTTTCATTGACTGAGAAAGTTACATTCCTCTCTCCTGTATTCAGCAGAGCTGAATCCTGCAGGATAGGATTAAGAAGGGGGGACAGAGGACACTGCAGGAAGAAAACTTATGGTACAGCCCATATTGAATACCCACACTTTGTTGTGCTGCAATGCTGTAGTAAGTCTGAGTATGTAAAACCTTCCACTGGAGAAAATAGGTCATACCAGTTGTAATGTTCTTCATTACAGAAATGCCAGTACATACCAGTAATACTCCATCTTACTCCAAATTACAGAATCCTACCCCATCTTAACATGCAACGTTTTTTTCATATGTTTGGCACTGACAGGTTACATTTTGTTTCACTTTAGAGGTTAAAATGGGGCTGGGGAGATAGCATAATAGTTATGAAAAAACAAATCTCATTCCTGAGGTTCTGAGGTCTCAGATTCAATCCATTCCTTTCTTCCTTCTATCCTTCCTTTCCCACAAGGGTTTTCACTGGGGCTTTGTACCTACATTACCAGGGGATGGTGAATTACTTATTTCAGATAGAGGGTGAAAGAGAAAGAAAAAGGAAAAAGAGAGACTGAGATAGAAAAAGAGATTTGAGACAAGAAGGAAACACAGCACAGCACACTTCAAGTCTTGTGAAGAACAATCCCCTGGCATTGTTCTCCCATGTGGTAGCTGCGGGCTGAGACCTGGGTCCTCATGCATGCCAAAGTAAGGTACCTCCAGGACCCACAGCTTTCATTTCTTTAAATAGGTCTTCTACCCACCTCCATTCTTTTTCTCTCCATTCTTCTGAGATAGATCCCTGCCATGAAGATATTACTTCTTGTGCCATGGCCTCACAGAGATCCCAAGATACTAGGATCTTTCTCTTTCTTTTCTGATCTGTTTGGGTGTTTTCCACTATCATGTGTTCCAGTCACTGGTTATATTAACTAGTTGTTATAACTGACGCCTTCCATTACATTTCAGTTCAGTAGTTGTTATTACTTCTCCTGATTATCTGTTGGAAGCACTTTCATATTTTCTCTTCTTTCTCTTTCTTTTTTCAATATGATGTTGTGAAGCTACAGTGATTTAAAAGAGTGCATACTACTTATTTTTTAAAACATTTTTCAATATTTTCTCTATTCTTATGGAACTATAATTTTTATCATTGATTATTTTTGTTATTAACAGTTTGTTACAAGACTGTAAGATTACCCACCCACCCACCACCAAAGTTCTGTATCCCCACTTTTCCCACTTCACAAAGAGAACCACCAGAGTTCTCATAAGTCTTACACTTTGCTTGCTTCTTTTTTTTTTTTTTTTTTTTGGCAAGCTCATATAAATTGGGTCTCTAGAGTCCACATAACTGAAACCAACTGGTAGTTGTCTTTCGTGTTCATTTATTTTCTTATTTAGCTAAGCATAATCACTTCTAGTTCCCTCCATTTTACCCTAAAGGGCACAATATCATCTTTCTTATTGCCGAGTAGTATTCCATGGAATATATATCCCATAACTTCTTTAGCCAGTCATCTGATGATGAACACTATTATTGATTCTTATTGTGGTAAGCGTACTAAAATTGAGACTGCTTCTTCAGGTAAGTCACCAAGTTCTGTTGTATTCCATCAAATTTTCTATCCTTCTGTCATGTCTTCCTTCCCCATCTTAGATATACGAAGCTTTTGAAGACTATATTACAAGCCTCCTATATTAGAGGACTTGTAATACAATCCTCAAATGCTTTGTCTTTATTCTGTTTTCTTTGTTGTAATTATTGTTTTTTAAGATTATACATTGATTCCTATGCATTGTGCTAAGCAGCTATCTTTCCTTAATTTGACATATAGGCCTTATGCTATGTTAACAGACTGCTAGATATAATTCTAGGTGGTTTTACACATGGAACTGTTACTTTTTGTTTTATGTACATAACACTTCCACACCTGTTTGGATGACTGGAGCTTCAGTGTCAACGTAGAGCAAGGCTGAGGCAATGGGAAGCTGAGAGTTTACTGTTTACAACACAGTCCCAAGAGTCCAAACCTCCCTTAGGACTGTAGGTGCCTGAGCTCAGAAGGACTCTATAACACCGGCAAAAGCAGAGAAGAAAGAGAGAAAGAAAAAAGGAAGGAAGGAAGCAAGGAAGGAAGGAATAAAAGAAGGAAGGTAAAAAGAAGGAAGGGAGGAAGGAAGGAAATGAAGCTAGGTCTGCTCTGTCATATTGACAGAGACTGTGGTTTACAATGGTTTACTAACTATGGTTTAAAATTGGAAAATTCTTCAGAGAATTTTTCTTTTCTTCAGAGAATTTAAATAGGCATTTAGGCAATATTATGCTGCAGAGATATCGTGAAGTGTATAGTCAGGAGCTAGCCATGCCTCCAGATTCAGAAACCAGGGAAAAATACTTGTCAAAACCAGTTAAGATCCTATTACAGACTCTAGGAAATCCAAAGAAGGTTTTGCACTACTTTCCTTGGAAATGAAAACTTCTTTTTTTGTCAAGTCACTGTCCTGAAAGAGAAGTCCAGATATTTGGTTCTTCTCTGTAATGATTTACTTGTTGGCTAGGCCTGCCCCATATCTCCTAAATCTAGCCAATCACACTCACCACACAGAGGCTTAGTAACAAGAAGTGAGACAATTTAAGGAAAAGGAAAGGACGGAAGGAAGGGAGGGAGGGAGGGAGGATGGGAGGAAGGAAGGAAGGAAGGAAGGAAGGAAGGAAGGAAGGAAGGATGGAAGGAAAGAAGGAAGGAATGGAGGGAGGGAGGGAGGGAGGGAGGGAGGGAGGGAGGCAGGGAGGACAGATGAACTGGGGAAAATTATGTAGTTTAAAAATTACTCTTTGAAACTGAAATCAGTAAAAGATATTTATTTGGTAACTTTAGTTCTTAAGTGTTGCCTACAAATGAGATCTATATTGTCTTAAGAATCTGTTATTGATGCCAGAAAACTTGAAATCACCAGAGTGCAATTTACATTCTCTAGGGCTGCTCCCACAGTGGCTGTTCCTTAAATTATTTATGCAAAGAAATGAGTCTTTCTGTTCTTGATCGGAAACACTGCTATTGCATGCTGGAAAAGACTAAATTCTTCACTGAAAAAAATCAGCTGGTTTTTTGGGGGGGCTTTTTATTTTTGTCTTCTCACAAACTGTTCACACTGAGGAAGATGAATCAGGATCACAGAGCACAGTGCTTTGCCTAACTCTTGGCTCTCGGGAGTATGATAACTGAAAACTGCAATCACAGATTCCATAAGCAAAAACTAACAGTTCACTCTCTAGTTTGTAGGTTATTAATGCTTCTTGGAATTAAACTACAGAGTAAACAAGTCATGAGCATTAATTTTGCTCAGCAGAAGGTATTCCCAGTCAAAAAATTGGGAAGGAGGAACACTAAAAGATTTTCATCCAAAGCTCTACTATAAAATTAATGAACTTCATGTGCCAAAAGAAAATGTACACATATCAGGGTCTGGGCCTTAGCCCAGTTGAGTGCACACACACACACACACACACACACACAAGAGCAAGGATGTAGTTAAAAACCAAACTCCTCACCTGCAGTGGGATGCTTCACAAGTTGTGAAGCAGGTCTGCAAGTATCTCCTTCTCTCTATCTATCTACCCATCTCCTCTTAATTTCTCTATGTCCTATACAATAAAAGAAAAAGAAAAATAAGGGAAAAGAAGAGAGGAGAGAAGAGAAGGAAAGAAAAGAAAAAAAAAAGAAAGAAAAGAAAAGAAGCTGAAAGCTAGGCACCAGGAGTGGTGGACTCAGTGCCAGCTCAAAACCACAGTGACAACCTTGTTGGCAATAAAAATAAAAAAATAAATAAATAGAAATAAATACAAGTATCAGAGATGGGATTTATCTTATTAAGGAAATTAATAGGAACATAGCCTAAGAGGTTTCTGAGAAACAAACTTTTAGAAGAATTACTTTGGATATTAATCAATAAGCACTAAACAAACTAGTACTCTCACAACTCTACATGTATATATGACTCAGCACAGCACACTTTAACTTTTTAATAATAGAATATAAACTATATAAACCTCTCTATCTAAATGGTTAGGTTAAGTAGATAGATGACAGATAAGCCAGCTAGATCAATATGTTTTTAATACACACCAGGCTATACACAAAAAATGCACATGCTGGAGCCAAGTAGAGGCACACCAAATTGAGACAATGTCAACTAAGTTCAAATGCCCAATACTCAGCTGCAGGTGGGAAGCTCCAGAAGCACTGGAGAAGTGCTGCAGGTGTCACTCTTCCACTCTCATCCCCATTCTTTCTTTCTCTCGAATGAAAAAATAAAGAATAGGGAAAGAGAGAGTGATAGGCTGGGAGTATGGATCAACCTGTCAATGCCCATGTTCAGGGGGGAAGCAATTACAGAAGCCAGACCTTCCACCTTCTGCATCCCACAATGACCCTGGGTCCATACACCCAGAGGGTTAAAGAATAGGAAAGCTATCAGGGGAGGGGATGGAATACGGAGGTCTGGTGGTGGGAATTGTGTGGAGTTGTGCCCCTCCTATCCTACGGTTTTGTCAATGTTTCCTTTTTATAGATAAATATTTTTTTTTTAATGGAGGAAAGGAAAAGAAAAAATAAGATAAACTGACACCACAGATATCCAGAAAATCATGTGAAACATCTAAAAAGAACTATACACCACTAAGCTAAAAAATCTAGAAGAAATGGAAGAATTCCTAGAAGCATATGCCCTTCCAAAACTGAACCAAGAAGAAATACAAAACCTAAATATACCAATCACAGACAAAGAAATCGAAACCGTTATTAAGAATCTCCCCAACAACAAAAGTCCTGGAACAGATGGCTTCACAAACGTATTCTACAAAACTTTCAGGAAACAGTTAGTACCCATACTTCTAAAGCTTTTCCATAAGATCAAAGAAACAGGAACACTCCCTTCCACCTTCTATGAAGCCAACATCACCCTGATACCAAAAGCAGAGAGGGACACAACAAAAATGGAAAACTACAGACCAATATCTCTAATGAACATAGATGCCAAAATATTAAACAAGATCTTGGCCAACAGGATACAGCAGCATATCAAAAAGATTGTTTATCATGACCAAGTGGGATTTATCCCAGGAATTCAAGGTTGCTTCAACATACGTAAGTCAATCGATGTCATTCACTACATCAATAAAAGCAAAGCCAAAAACCACATGATTATCTCAATAGATGCAGAGAAAGCCTTTGACAAAATCCAACACCCAATCATACTCAAAACCCTACAAAAAATGAGAATAGATGGGAAATTCCTCAAGATTGTGGAATCCATATATAGCAAACCTACAGCCAACATCATACTCAGTGGACAGAAGTTGAAAGCACTCCCCCCTCAGATTGGAGACTATACAGGGTTGTCCACTGTCACCATTACTCTTCAACATAGTGTTGGAAGTTCTTGCCATAGCAATCAGGCAAGAGAAAGAAATCAAAGGAATATATATTGAAAGGGAAGAAGTCAAGCTCTCACTATTTGCAGATGATATGATAGTATACATAGAAAAACCTAAAGAATCCAGCAGAAAACTACTGGAAGTTATTAGGCTTATTATATAGCAAGGTGTCAGGCTACAAAATCAATGTACAAAAATCAGTGGCATTTCTTTATGCAAACATTAAATCTGAAGAAGAAGACATCCAGAAATCACTCCCATTCACTGTTGCAACAAAATCAGTAAAATACCTAGGAGTAAAGCTGACCAAAGAAGTGAAAGACCTGTATACTGAAAACTATGAGTCACTATTCAAGGAAATAGAAACTGATACCAAGAAATGGAAAGACATCCCATGCTAATGGATCAGAAGTATAAATATCATCAAAATGAATATTCTCCCCAGAGCAATATACAAATTTAATGCGATACCCATCAAAGTTCCACCAAACTTCTTTAAGAGAATAGAACAAAAACTACAATCATTTATCTGGAACCAGAAAACACCTAGAATTGCCAAAACCATCTTGAGGAAAAGAAACAGAAATGGAGGCATCACACTCCCAGACCTCAAACTTTATTTTAAAGCCATCATAATCAAAACAGCCTGGTACTGGAACAAAAATAGGCACACAGACTAGTGGAACAGAATTGAAAACCTAGAACTAAACCCCCACACCTATAGACATCTAGTCGTTAATAAGGGGGCCCAAAGGATTAAATGGAAGAAGGAGGCTCTCTTCAATAAATAGTGCTGGGAAAACTGGGTTATAACATACAGAAGAATGAAACTGAACTACTTTACCTCACCAGAAACAAAAATCAACTCCAAATGGATTGAAGACCTGGATGTTAGACCAGAAACAATCAAGTACTTAGAGTAAAACATTGGTAAAACACTTTCCCACCTATACCTCAAGGACATCTTTGATGAAACAAACCCAATTGCAAGGAAGACTAAAGCAGAAACAAACAAATGGGACTATATTAAATTGAAAAGCTTCTGCACAGCCAAAGAAACTATCACACAAACAAAGAGATCCCTCACAGAATGGGAGAAGATCTTTACATTCCATACATCAGACAAGAAACTAATCACCAAAATATATAAAGAGCTCAGCAAACTTAGCACCAAAAAAGCAAATGACCCCATCCAAAAATGGGCAGAGGATATGAACAAAACATTCACTACAGAGGAGATCCAAAAGGCTAACAAACATATGAAAAACTGCTCCAGGGCGCTGATCTTCAGAGAAATGCAAATAAAGACAACATTGAGATACCACCTCACCCCTGTGAGAATGGCATACATCAAAAAGGACAGCAGCAACAAATGCTGGAGAGGCTGTGGGGACAGAGGAAGCCTTTTGCACTGCTGGTGGGAATGTAAATTGGTCCAACCTCTGTGGAGAGCTGTCTGGAGAACTCTCACAAGGCTAGACATGGACCTTCCATATGATCCAGTAATCCCTCTCCTGGGGATATACCCAAAGGACACCATAACACCCAACCAAAAAGAGGTGTGTACTCCTATGTTCATAGCAGCACTATTTATAATAGCTAAAACCTGGACGCAACCCAGGTGTCCAACAACAGATGAGTGGCTGAGAAAGTTGTGGTATATATACACAATGGAATACTATGCAGCTACTAGAACAATAAACTCAACTTCTCTGACCCATCTTGGTCAGAGCTAGAAGGAATTACGTTAAGTGAGCTATGTCAGAAAGATAAAGATGAGTGTGGGATGATCCCGCTCATCAACAGAAGTTGAGAAAGAAGATCAGAAAGGGAAACTAAAGGCAGGATCTGACTAAATTGTAAGTAGGGCACCAAAGTAAAAACCCTGTGGTGAGTGGGAGGGTAGACATGCAGCTTCCCCCGGCCGGCGGAGGGTGGGAGTGGGAGTGGGGTTGGGTGGGTTGGATGGAACACAATCTTTTGGTGATGGGAATGGTGTTTATGTACACACCTATTAAATTGTAGTCACATAAGTCACTACTTAATTAATGTGAGGGGGGAAAATTTGATTGTACGTCTAACAAAGGGACTTTTCAAAGCTAACCCAATGACCAAATAATGTGATGATAACAGTAACTATCCATTGTCTTCTCAAACCCTATGACAGTAGGAATCTTACATTTCCACTACAGAGCTTAAACTTCCCCAGTCCTGGGACCCCAGGGTAGGGCCCATTTTCCTATATACTTCTCCCAATTCTTATCAAATAATATTGCATCCACTGATTGCAACCTAATCAACACAACGAGTGCCACATCAGCATGCTTCAATTCAGATTGTGTACAGAGACTTCAGGTGTGGAACGACAACCCTTCAGCTTCATCACTCAGGTGAGACCTTTTCTTTCATAGTATTCTCTAATTCCATCCCAGGTGGTTCACTTCCTAACAAAGTCCCAAAACCTAGATATAGACCAGGTTCCAGGAGATAGAGCATATGTTCACAGGTATCCATAAACTAGGGCAAATATATACCTGAAAACAGCAGTACACTAGAGTTTGCAGTGAGTACCCCCCAATACTTCATCTCCACTATTCCAACCTTTGGGTCCATGATTCTTCAACAATTTGGTTGGCTTTGTATGTTAACTCTCTTTTCAGCCACCAGGTTCCAGATGCCAGCCAGGCTTCCCTGGACTGAAGACTCCACCAACGCGTACTGGAGCTCTGCTTCCCCAGAGACTCACCCTACTAGGGAAAGAGAGAGGAAGACTGGGAGTATGGACCGACCAGTCAACACCCATGTTCAGTAGGGAAGCAATTACAGAAGCCAGACCTTCTACCTTCTATAACCCACAATGACCCTGGGTCCATGCTCCCAGAGGGATAGAGAATGGGAAAGCTATCGGGGGGGAGGGGGATATGGAGATTGGGTGGTGGGAAGTGTGTGGAGTTGTACCCCCCATCCTATGATTTTGTTGATGTCTCCTTTCTTAAATAAATTAATTAATTAAAAGAAAGAAAATATGAAAAAAATAAGATAGTCACTAGAAGTGGTGAAGGCAGCATGCAGGCAGTAATCCTGATAGCAAAAATTTATAAATAAAAAATTGATATGCTTTAAGAATATATACATTTCAGATATTTTAAATGCTGCCAACTTTTTAAAAAAGTTTTTAAATATTTATTTATTTTCCCTTTTGTTGCCCTTGTTGTTTTATTGTTGTAGTTATCATTGTTGTTGCTATTGAAGTTGTTGTTGTTGTTGGATAGGACAGAGAGAAATGGAGAGAGGAGGGGAAGACAAAGGGGGGAGAGAAAGACAGATACCTGCAGACCTGATTAACTGCCTGTAAAGAGACTCCCCTACAGGTGGGGAGCTGGGGGCATCCATCCAGGATCCTTCCACTGGTCCTTACTCTTTGCACCACCTGCACTTAACCTGGCTACCAACTTTTTATTAATTTACACACTTATTTTTTACTTTATTAGTTATTGAATAATCATCGGCAAGACTGTGGGGTAAGTCGGGTACAAATCCATACAATTCCTAACAACAGATTTCCATCTCCCATCCTCTCCATAGGAAGTTACCCTACTTTTTATGCCTCTCGGAATATGAACCAAAATCCCTAATGGGGTGCAGAATGTGGGAGGTCCGGCTTCTGTAATTGCTTCTCCACTGAACATGGGCACTGACAGGTCAATCCATACCCCCAACCTAACAAATAACTTTATCATATACATTGACAAGACTAGTCTCCATGGTCTAAGATTATAGACAATTTAATATTTTTTAAAAGGCTATCATTAGAAATGCAATAAAAATTTAAGCCCACAAAGGAACCCCTCTGTACTGCTGGTGGGAATGTAAATTGGTTCAACCTCTGTGGAGAACAGTCTGGAGAACTCTCAGAAGGCTAGAAATGGACCTACCCTATAATCCTGCAATTCCTCTCCTGGGGATATAGCCTAAGGAACCCAGCACACCCATCCAAAACGATCTATGTACAAATATGTTCCTAGCAACACAATTTGTAATACCCAAAACCTGGAAGCAACCCAGGTGTCCAACAACAGATGAGTGGCTGAGTAAGTTGTGGTATATATACACAATGGAAAACTACTCAGCTATAAAAAATGGTGACTTCACTGTTTTTAGCCGATTTTGGATGGACCTTGAAAAATCCATGTTAAGTGAAATAAGTCAGAAACAGAAGGACGAAGAGGGGATGATCTCACTCTCAAGCAGAAGCTAAAAAACAAGATCAGAAGAAAAAATACAAGTAGAATCTGAACTGGAATTGGCATATTTCACCAAAGTAAAAGACTCTGGGGTAGGTGGGTGGGTGGGTGGGGAGAAGGATGACAGAGGACCTAGTGGGGGTTGTACTGTTATATGGAAAGCTAGGAAATGTTATGCATGTACAAACTATTGTATTTACTGTCAAATGTAAGACATTAATTTCTCAATAAATAAATTAAAAAAAATTTAAGCCCAATGTTAAAAATTAATCAGTTTACTAATTTGAAACCTTAAGTGCTTAGATAAATGGAATATATACTCAGAAATGAAGTCTATACATTAAAAAATACTCGAGATAGTCAATCTATTTTCCTCTCTCAGGTTGATTAAATAGTGATTTATAAGACTGTAAGTTAATAGGAATGTATATTAACACCATTCTCACCACCAAAGTTCTGTGTTCCCACCCCCAGCCCCTACAGTGGAGCTGAAAATCTATCCTTCCCCCTCCCCAGAGGTTTTACTTTGATGCGAGAGTCCAAATTCAGTCAAATTCTGCTGTTTCCCTTTCTATTCTTCTTTCTCAACTATTTTTATGAGTGGGATCATCCCATACTTATCTTTCTCCTTATTACTTCTGGCTGCATCCAAGATGGGTCAGAGAAGGTGGGTTCATTGTTCTTATTTTTTTATTTAATTTTTGTATCTATAAAAAGGAAACATTGATTAAAGCATAGGAAAAGAGAGGTACAACTTCACACAATTCCCACCACCTTCAGAAGTCTATATCCCATCCCCTCCCCAATATCATTCCTATTCTTTAACCCTCTGGGATTATGGACCCATGGTCATTATGGGGTGCAGAAGGTGGAAGGTCTGACTTCTGTAATTGCTTCCCCACTGAACATGGATATTGACAGGTCAATCTATACTCTCAGCCTGCCTCTCTCTTTCCCTAGTGGGGAATGGCTCCGGAGAAGGTGAGTGCCAGGACATATTGGTGGGGTTGTCTGTCCAGGGAAGTCTGTTCAGCATCATACTAGCATCTGGAATCTGATGGTTGAAAACAGAGTTAACATACAAAGCCAAACAAACTGTTGACCAATCATGGACTAAAAGAGATGAACAGTTGGGGGGCCCTCCATTTTGTAGATAACTAGTAGGCATATTTTAATTATATTCCAAAGGGCCTGTGGCTATACTAGTGTTTTTTGTTTGTTTGTTTTGCCTGAGCCTGAAATCTGATATGCAGGTGGTTCCTAATTATTGTCTGGGGAGATAATGTCATAGCTGGCAGAAGTACCGGAAAGCTGGATCAGGGAAGAGAGTAGCTCCCAAATATGGGAAAGGTGTATAAATATTGTTGACTGTAAACCCCATCAATTTTATCTCATCTGGGGCCCATATTCAGCTTAGGAGCCTATGTGACCTCTGCATCCCTGTAGATCTGAGCTCACATTCTGTGGTCATAAGTAGGAATGTTCCAAGCTGGTCCAATATCAGGACCTATCTTCCTCAGGTGTAGCATAGAGTATACTGTGCAGCCTCCCTTTGGAGGATGGAACATTTTCTACCATTGTTGATCCAACTTGAGGGCAAGGTCCTATGGAGGCCCACAAAGGGGTCTATTGTGTTGTTCCTGATAGAGATAACCAGTACCAATGGAGAGAGTGATTTTATTCGAGGTCTAGGCCCATCGTGTCTGTTTGGGAATCTCAGAGCTTCCCAGGCAAACGCTAGAAGAAGAAGAGTTTCCTAAATAGGGCCCCAGCTGATGGGGTGGCCTGATAGTGACTAAAGAGTTATCGTTAAAGTATGCCAGTCTCTTTCCCTTATTCAGCTTTTGCAGTCTTTGCTTTGATGAGGTTAGCTTTGGAGTGAACTTTGGAGTAATAGGAAGTAGGTGAAAAGGGTATCTAAGTCTAAGTAGACACTATTTTATTACGAACTTCTTACTGACTCACTACAGACTACTGTGTATTTTTGCTTTTAGGTATATATTTTGCCCTAATTTATGGATACATGTGAACATATGCTCTATCTTAGGGGACCTGGTCTATAATCTAGGTTTTGGGATTTTGTTAGGAAGTGAACCTCCTGGAATGAAATCTGAGAATTCTATGAGAAAGGAAAGGTCTCATCCAAGTAATGAGGGTGAAGGGTTGACATTCCATGCCTGACGCCTCTGGACACAGTCTGAAGTGAAGCATGCTGAGGTGGTACTCGTTCCATTGATTAGGTTGGGATCAGCGGATGGAATATCATTTGGTATGAATTGAGAGAAAGTGAGCATGCAGGAAAATGAGCCCTACCCTAGAGGTTCCAGGACTGGGGGAAATATAGGCTCTAAAGAGGAAGCGGGAGGATCCTGCTGTCTTAGGATTTAAGAAGACAATTACTATAATCACAGTATTTGGCAATTGGGTTAACTTTGAAATATCCCCTTATTCTTATTTGCTATATCATAACCATAGTTTATGTCCTTTGAAATTATTTGCATATAGCTGTGCTACTGGTTGCTTCTCTTCTCTCTGGTCTAAGCTTTTAAGAGAGTCAACATATCAAAGACTCAGCCTATGTATTAAAAAGACTCAGTCTGTGCTTTAAAAAGTTTGAGACACTCAATCAATTTTTCCCCTCTCATATTAATTAAATAGTGATTTATATGACTACAAATTGATAGGAGTGTGCATAAACACCATTCCCACCACCAGAAGGGTTCATTGTTCTTAATAGTTGAATAGTATTCCTACAGAACATAGACTCACACCTTTGTTGACTATATGTGCTACAAAGTCTTATGTCTTCTATCTTAATTATGGTATCTTTTCATACATTAATCACACTAATTTTAATCACCTAAGTTTATTATTCTTTGTTAATAATATGTTCTTATTGAAGTTTTTTTCAGTGTACTAATTTTCTTCCTATCCAAAAATGTTATATTTTTCACTGAATGTCACATTTTAACATATTAAAATTTATTTTGAATAGGCAGTATTTTTCCACACAGATAAAAAAATTGTTCCCACAATATTTATTGAGAAATTTTTAACTTACAATAACAAATTACTCTAATTTTTTTCCTGAGCCTCTTATTAGCACAGTGGTGGTTTTATGGCAAAGCCTTATTGAAAGTTGTGGTTTGTGTATAACTGAGCATGTTATGGTTTAAGCTGTATAAATTTCCAATCTCATATTTCCATCCTCAAATATACTACAAGATAATGATTAAGAATATTTAAAGCACTGAAATAAGCAACATCTGGTTTTGAACCCAAACTCTGAAATCATTTAGTTACTTCATGTTAAGCAAATTATCTAATCCTCTGAGCATCAATACCCTTTTTCAAAAGAGATGGAATAAAAACTTAATTGTATTTGTTGTAAGTACTAAATTAGTTAATATAAGCAAAAATTTTAATAGTGAATAATGCACAGAATAAGCAATTAATACTTAGTAGTTACCCTTATTTTTGGTGCTGTTATTTTTATTCATCTGAAGAAATAGATTTTTCATGATCATAAGCTTGTACCCCTGTCTGTCCTAGGAAAGCCCTATTTCTGGTTTTTACATTGACCACAATAGCTTCTTCCAGAATCCATAATTGGTTTTTCAAAAAAGACAGGAAAGAGATAAAATTATGTGGAAATAAATTGAAGGATAAAAAATCCATAAAATAATAGTAATGATGATGATGATGATGATGATGATGATGATAATCACAATATATACTGAGGCAATCCCAAGAACTTGATAGGCCTTGTACCATTAACCTTGGTAATACTTTGCAAGACAGGTACCATCACATTAAAATTTAGTATATTAATACTTTCTCAAAGTTAAATAGAAAGAAAAAAAGAGAGATAACTGAGATTTACTTTTTTATATCCCAAAAATCCTATGTTCAAGAACTTGAGAAGATAGAATTGAAGCTTGGGACTCATTTTCACTCTCTCAATATTGAGAAAACACTATTAGAGGGAAAACACACTCCATGCTGACATTCCCTAATGTCCAGTTCAACCATAGGCTTTGATTCAATTGCACCATCAATTCAGTTAGAATGGCTGTCCACCTACCCAAGATTTCAGCAATTGCTTTTTATTCATTTTACCAGATTTGTGACAGGTAATGTTTGAGTGGAAGGAGCATACCCGGCAACACTTTTAAGTTTAGAAACTTTCCACTGGGCTGAAGAAGAAAAAAATAAAGTCTTTTACTTACCACAAATTTGTACCTAACCTAAATAAGACTAAATACAGCTTTGTGAATAAGCAGTACGTCATCCCTTTCTCTCTCAATTTCTCTCTGCTCTATACTAAATAAATAATAATCAAGCAAACAAAGAAAAAGAAACAAGACAGAAAGGGAAAACACAAAGTGCAACTTATACTGGGTGTGGTGTATTAAGCACAAGCAAAGGATGCTGGGGAAGCGAGAGGATGAAGAGGGCCATGGAATCCTAGTACAGGATATGGAAAAGGACCCAAATTGAGGGGTGAGAGTGTTTTACAGACACCTGTGGTGGGGAAATGAGAAACTGTTCCCACCTGTTAACTATACAGTAATATATTAACCTCCCAAGAAAATGATTTTAAAAAGCAGACCTTACATTCTTGTTATTCAAGTTTACATGTTTATATTAGAGATTTCTTAAAAAAGATAATCCATTGAGTGTATTTATATAGAGTGAATTAAGGAACTGGGCCTTGACTGTGTGTTTCTTTTGGCTAATATACTACATAACCTTAAAATATTCCCCTATGAAACTAACTGGTAAAAAAAAAAAAAAAAAACACCTGTATATTGGGTTGCTGGAAAGTCATAACATAGTTTTTCTATGCAAAAATATGTCATAGTTTTCCTGACAACCAATTGTTATGAATTGAGTTGTCTCCCCAAAATTCACATGTTGAAACTCTAGCCTCCAATTTGGTTGCTCTTGGAAATAGTTCTCTCAAAAGGCAAGGAAGTTTAAATATGATCACAATAGCCAGACCCTAATATAGTGTCTTTATGAGAAAGTGAGGTGACCTAAAGGACACATGCACACAGAGAACAGGTAATGAAAGAAATCTGAGAAAAGACAGACCTCTGCGAATCCAGGGAAAAAGGCCTCAGGAGGAACACCTCCAAGACCTAGATCTTGGGCCTCCATCATTCAGAGCTATGAAGAAAAAAAAAAAGTTAATTAACCATCCTTGTCTGTGATATTTTGCTGTAGTAGCCCCGATTGCTAATACACTTTCTAGTGGCCTCTGTCCCACTTCACTAAGAAACTACTCCAGACCTGATGCACGCAAAACGAGTGATACAAAAAACATGGCTGGTTTTGAGTTCATAGAGCCTGATGAGGTGATAACTAGCAGAAATTGCTACACAGTTCTTTTGAGGAAATTAAATGTATGAAAGAGGTACATGGAGACAGATTAGCTGCTTTCTCAAATGTGCAGAATACTAAATAATAACACTTTTTTCCAAATAACAAATGCCACTAACCTCCTTTTTGGAGTACTTTTGTTAGTTTGTTTGTTTTAACTGAAATGGAACATCCCAACAAAATCAGTCATTAGCACTTCAGTATAAAATCCCTTTTTCCTTAATAACTAGAAGTTTAGGAATGGAGGCGGTTCAGTGGTACATCAGGTTAAGCACAAATAGCGTTAAGCGCAAGGACCCATGTAAGGATCCAGATTGGAGACCTAAGCTCCTCCTCACTTGCAGTGGTGAAGCATGTCTGCAGGTGTCTATCTTTCTCTCTCCTTCTCTATCTCCCAGCCCCTCTCAATTTCTCTCTATCCAACAAAACAAACAACAAAAAAAAGAATTTTAGGAATGAAAGAAAAAGGGTTTATTTATTTAATCTTTTAAAATTATTTTATTATCTTTATTTATTTATTCGATAGAGACAGCTAGAAATCAAGAGAAGAGAAAGAGAGAGAGAGAAAGATAGAGACCTGAAATACTGCTCCACCACTAGCAAAGACTTCCCCCTGCAGGTGGGGACCAGGGGGCTCAAACCTGGGTCCATGCACATTGTAACATATGCATTCAAACAGATATGCCACCACCTGGCCCCCCAAAAAGATTTATTTTCTAATCAAAGAATCTTTGGTAAAGTAGAGAGGGTCACTTAGGATAATTTAATTCAGTAATGATTTGTAAATAGGACTTAAGCATTTTTTGAAAACTACCTAGGGATGAGACTCTATCAAAGAAGCAACCAGATTTCTTCCAAATAAATAAATAAGTGTTAATGATGACTAACTTTTTTGCCATTCAAAAATGAAAACAAACATCAAAACTTGGACAGGGTTGTGTGTACTGCACCAAAGCAAAGACTCAGGGTGGGGGGGGGTGGAGAGGAAGGGCACTGGGATCTTGGGTCTTGGTGGTAGAAAAGGATCTAGGTTGGAAGTAAAAATGTCCTGCAAAAACCCATCACAGGATGATGAGAAATTGCACCCATGTGTCAACAACCAGGAAAATTAAGGGGGGAAAAAAAAAACACTCTGCTTACAACAATTACAAAAAAACTATAAATATAGAGACATAGTAAAGATGGCTCAATAAAGGCGAGTCTAGAGTTTATCCACACAAGAAATCTCTTCAGATCTTAGCATTTTTTAATAGAAATACTATAGTCAGCAAAGATGCTGTAGTGAACAGGATGCAAAGAAATCACAAACAACTTGCAACATGTATGAACAGCAGAAGAACTAAGAATATTGAATAGAATATAGGCAGTTTTTTTGCCTCCCCTCACTCACAAACCCTAAAATCATCCAAGTCAAGGAGGATGAGTCTTTAGGAGACTACATTCCTGAGGTAAGTTGTATTTCACCCCAACTGAGAACCTGCCTGACACATTCCAGAAGTAAACAGCATCTCAAATGTCTGTGAACTCTCTTAGACCGCTAGAATCAGAAAAGGTGGTCACAGCTGTCCTTGGGAGGTACCAAATACCCCTTTTATGAACTTGCTCATGAAGGATACCTAGAGAGAAAAGCTTGGCCAGTCATCAACTTTCTGCCCCTGGAATAACTGGGGGTATGAATTGTAGCCAGGCCTGAGAAGTGAACTGCAATGAACTACCTGTGGCCAGGGCATTAAACCTTCCACAAAGTACAGTCTTCTGCCAATCCTACCATAGTCCTGCTACCAGTGCTTTGTCTAGCTTGAGTCTTTAGGAAAAACAACAATAGGACCCAGAGATAAGAAAGCGAAGTACCTCATCGGGCTTTATGAACTCAAAACCAGCTATGCTTTCTGTACCACATGTTTCGCCTGCATCAGGTCTGGAGTAGTTTCTTAGTAAAGCCGGACAGAGGCAGCCTGTGGTCCTAGCCATGACCACAAAATGTAAGCCCAGACCTACCGGGATGCAGAAGTTACATAGGCTCCTGTGCTGAATATGGGCCTCAGATCAAATCGGTGGGGTTTACAGTCAACAATATTTATTATACACTTTCCCCATATCTGGGAGCTACTATCTTCCCTGATTCATCTTTCTAGTCCTTTTTCCAACTATGACACCATCTCCCCAGACAATAGCCTGAGTCCACCTGCATACTAGGTGTTAGTCTCAGGCAAAAACTAGTAAAGTCTTGGGCCCTTTGGAATATATCTAAAACAGACCTACTAGCTTTTTCCAAAAGGGAGACCCCCAAATATTCATCTTTAATACCCATGCCTTTAGGTTCATGATTAGTCAACAATTTGTTCTGTATTATATCTTAACCATCTTTCAGCCACCAGGTTCCAGATGATACCATGATGACAACCTGAATTCCTTAGGCAGAGGACCCCACCATGTGTCTTGGAGCCCTGCCTCTCCAGATCCCTGCCCCACTAGAGGAAGACTGAGACAGACTGGGAGTATAGATTGACCTGCCAACACCCATGTTCAGTGGAGAAGCAATTACAGAAGCCAAACCATCCACCTTCTGCACCCCACAATGATCCTGAGTCCATATTCCCAGAAGGATAAAGAATAAGGAAGCTATCAAGGGAGGGGATGGGATATGGAGCTCTGGGGGTGTGCAATGTATGGAAATGTACCCCTATTATCCTATGCTCTTGCCAATGTTTTCATTTTATAAATAAATTTAAATTATTTTAAAGAATGGAGAATATAGAGTTTGAGAACTGAATTTAAGATCTGACCCAGGAACTATGTCTCTTAATATTTAGCAAGGAGCCTGTATGAACTCCAGGGTCTCTATAAGTTTAAGTTCACAGTCTAATGGTCATAATGGGGTCATGTCTAACTGCACATGTTGCAGGACCAGTCTTCCTCAAGTGGCACAGTAAAGTGACCCACACTCCCTTCGGAGGGTGGAGTATTTGTTACACATGTTACTTTGAAGTGAGGGCCCTGAAAGGCCCACAAAAAGGATGATGAGGTCATCCGTGATGGAAGTGACTAGTGGTGCAAATCTAGGCTCAAAGTATTTGTGAGGGAATTTGAAAATTCTGTACTAGGACCCTAAGTGATGAGGTAGCCTGGCATTGGCCAAAATGGCCCTCACTGGTAAGCTCATCTTTTGTCACTGTCTGGTTTCTATAGTTCATTTTCTATTAAACTTATACTTTCTCCTAGTTGCTAAGGCCTTGAAAGTCATCTGTTATACAAATAACCATTACATATGGTTCTGGACTTAAATCTAAAGTGGTGTGTTTATGGAGTTCAACCTTGAGTTGAAAAAATTATATATATGCTTTTTTATTCTTTTTTAAAATATTGTATTTATTTATTAATGAGAAAGATAGGAGGAGAGAAACAATCAGACTCTGGATATATATATATATATATAGTTTTCAGAGGGGTCCAAGTTAGCTCAATTTTTTTTTAATTTGACCTGTTTTGTAATTAAAATAATGGATGTCTTAAAGACAGCAATTGTTCTTTGCCTAATGTATAATTGTTAGAATATCTTTAGCCAATTATCAATGTATAAACAATGTTAAGAGCCTGCCGGAAGATATTAGAAATTGGAATAGTACACTTTATTTACTATCTTTCAGACAAGTGAATAGCTAGAAAATAAAAAATAAATTGAAGTAGAGATAGGAGGTATCTAGTGCTAAGTAATAAATACTTAGGTAAAGAATTTATGTTGCCATTATTAAGTTATCATATTGGGCTGCTAAGCTAACTACATTTAGTTATAGAGAACTACTAAGCATTCTTAAAAGCACAGAATTGCCCACAGTTTATAGAAACCAGGTTAATACCACCCATGAACACAATATAAGGACATTGCTGTAAACCATACAAGCTGAAATTGAACTGGGTAATGAGTCCCTTATGTTAAGAACAATCTCACCGGCAAAAAGCTGAAGATTGACATCTCAGGAGACCATTAGCAGCAATAGCAGTAGCAATGTGGTTTGGCATGGTAGCATAGATAGGAGTAATATAATTGAGACCAATAAGAGATAATATGGAGTAAATGTTCCTTATAAGCTTATAAGGAACATAAAATGACAATAGATAACTATTATTATAACCAAGAAAGGGGCTTACTTATATTTGGTAACCCAATTATTAGAATTAACTATAATATATATTGATTCTAATGTGATTTATATAACTTTAGAAGATCTTTATTAATAAATAGATCAATATTTGATACACTGACAGTATCTTAAAGTGATTATGACCTATTATTATATTTTAGCATTCTTAAAACAATTTTAGCCCAATATTAGAACTTAATTATTATACATGTTTGAAATATTCTAAACAATTTACGCTTAGTTCTAAGTCAATTAGCTTAAGAATAACACATTATTTTACCAAAAAGGAAGACCAGAAGTTGGTTTGACATGTACATAATTTTGATTGTGAAAACTTATAAAATTGACAATTTACTGCTAGAATTATCTTTTAAGAATCAACTTGCTACAAACTCGATTATTTGCTTTATTCATTCTTTAATCATTCATGTTATTTATGTATTCAGTTGTATTCTATCTCTGTTTCATGTACTTACATTCTTTTACTTCCCAAGCCAGAAAACACATTCTATATCCTTTCTATTCTTTATGTATACCATTTTTCATAACTTCCATGAAGTCATTATGACTCAGGGAAGATTCTCTAGAAGACTGTATTAAAAAGTACATTTTAAAACTCTGATCTGGTCAGCATAAGATGCAAAAGTTTAAACTTACAAAAACATTTAGAGTAAATATTATATTATTGTTTAAATTTTAAAAATAACCCTTTAACTTTATACCACTTTAAAATACTTTATTTTTCTTTTTGTTGCCCTTATTTTTTTACTGTTTTGTAGTTATTATTGTTGTTGTTATTGATGTCATCATAATTGGATAGTACAGAGAGAAATGGAGAGGGGAGGAAGACAAAGGGGGAGAGAAAGACACCTGAAGACCAGCTTCACTGCCTGTGAAGCTACAACCCCCCACCCCCAGCAGGTGGGGAGCCAGGGACTCCAACCAGGATCCTTATGCCAATCTTGCACTTCCCACATGTGCTTAACCTGCTGCACTACCACCCGACTCCCAAAATACATTTTTCTTAAACTAAATAATTAAGTTTTGTCCAATTAATATGTGACAGACATTAAATCTATCAGAACAAAAACACATGTACACTTTGATTTAATCTCTAATTTTTTTACATTTTTTCTTTGTTGAGGGATTAATGGTTTACAGTCGACAGTAAATACAGTAGTTTGTATGTGTGTAACATTTCTCAGTTTTCCACATAATTCAGCCCCCTCTAGGTCCTCTGACATCATGTTCCAGGACCCTCTCTCCAAACCCCAGAGTCTTTTATTTTGGTGCAATACACCAAACCCAGTCCAAGTTCTACTTTGTTTTTTGCTATTTTTCACCTTCTCTTTTTTATACTTAGTGATTTAATACTGATAAACAAGATTGTGAGGTAAGAGGGACACAATTCATGCAACCCTTACTACCAGCATGCCATATCCCATCCCCTTCACTAGAAGCTTCCCCATTCCCTATCCCTCTAGGAATATGGACCAAAGATTTCTATGGGATTCACAAGGGGTCTGGCTTCTGTAATTCCTTCTCCATTGGACATTAGTGTTGACAAGTTGATGAATACTCTCAGCCTGTCTCAACCTTTCCCTAGTGGGGTAGGGTTCCGGGAGAAAATACAGAGTCTAAGCCTTTGATTACATGTCTTGAAAAGAGAAGCACTTTGTGTTAGACATCAAGAATAATCTAGACTTCTGGGAGGTGTGACCATGGCATAATAGGAAATAGAACATATTCTCTCCCAAAACAACAAATATCTACAACTATCAAACTTAACATCCACAGACTGCAGAAACACTGCATCCTCAGGTGGGTACTCATGCATGTGGTTGGGGTGAGAAGAAATGTGGGATTGAAACCAAACACACAGAAGTTAAGAGCTCCAGCAGAGGACAGTACCATATTTCCTCTAAGCGCAGCAAGTCATGGCATCACACAATGCTGGCTATGAGGGAAGGGAACTTATGAGCTTTTTTATTTTTTAATATTTATTTATTCCTTTTTGTTGCCCTTGTTTTTTATTGTTGTTGTAGTTATTGCTGTTGTTGTTATTGATGTTGTTGTTGGATAGGACAGAGAGAAATGGAGAGAGGGGGAGAGAAAGACACCTGCAGACCTGTTTCACCACTTGTGAAGCACTCCCCTGCAGGTGGGGAGCCATGGGCTCAAACTGGGATCCTTAACACTGGTCCTTGCACTTTGCACCACATGCGCTTAAACTATACTATTGCACTACCACCGGACTACTAACCAATGAGCTTTTAATCCATAACCTCAGTGATGTTAGCCTACTTAACTATAAGCCAGGACATAGGGGACACTTCTGACCAAAAGCAGTCTGGTCTGTCGCCACACTAAGGCAGACATACATAAAGGAAAACTGCAGTAGCTGGTAGCTAAATGGTAAATTGAGCTCTGCTTCTCTGAACACAGCTGCCTTTAAGCGGCAAACATATGAGGCTTGGTTTCAGACTGAAATCTACAGAGAAACCATATATACACACCACATGAAGTACAGAACAGCTCAAGGAATATAACTCCAGCCCCCAGTCCCCAACATATAAACAATATATAAACACATTGACATGGACAGAGAGTTGATAACATAAGAATTTAGTCAATTTGAGTTTTAAACAGCCTTAAATCTTAATGAAATTTTTATAACTAAATGGCAATATAAAATCTGGTAAAGATAAATTTTAATTTGTCCCTGTCTTTTAGTTTCCCTAATTAAAAATAAAAAAAGAAGGGATAGCGGAGCATGGGCAGAAGAGTTAAGATAATGATTATGCAAAGAGACTCTCAGGCCTGGGTTCTAAAGTCCCAGATTCAGTTGCCAGAACCATCATAAGCCAGAGTTGTGCAGTGCTCTGCTCTCAGAGTCTCTCTGTGTATTTTTATCTATGTCTCTCTCTCATCAAAATATATAAAATATATTAAAAAGAGGTGGGGGCAAACTTTAAAATAGTTTACTTAATCTTGTGTAGCAGTGCCATACACAACTATCTTTATGAGAACCCAAATACGAGTTAGAAAGTTAACACAAGGACTTAAAGAACACTGATTCAATTTTATATTTAACTATGATAATAAACATTTTAGATTAAAAAAAAATTCAATAAACCAAAGTCATGCTTAGAAATTCACATTATATGACAATGTTTCTCAGGAACATTATGGTACCAAGTAAAGGCAAATTCGTTGTGGATTTATTTTCTTTTTTGAATTTTTTATTATCTTTATTTCTTTATTGGAGAGAGACAGCCAGAAATTGAGATGAAAGGGGAAGCAGAGAGAGAGAGGGACAGAGAGACACCTACAGTACTGCTTCACCACTTGTGAAGCTTTCCCCCTGCAAGTGGGGACTGGGAGCATGATGCCAGGTCCTTGGGAATTATAACACACACATTCAACCAGGTGAATCACCACCCAGCCCCTGGATTTATTTTCCACAAATAAAGTTTATAGAATATTCTGCAGGACTCAGAATATCCTGAAATATTCCTTACTTAACTAGACACACACACACAATTTTGATTTTAGAGTTTTAAGGATGAAGAATTACTCTATGATAAAAGTTTTAAAGAATTTGACATCTGCTGTCAATTTTTTTATTTATTAAAATTTTTATTTATAGTAACAAATAAAATTTTATTTTGCTATTACTGCCAATGAAGAGTGTTGAAACTGTTTTCACCCTCCTTTTGTTGTAGCTGGCAGGAGGCTCCCTGTCAGCCCCTCTGTAGTGTCAAAGAAAGTTAGAAGGTGGGGGCTGGGTGGTGGTGCACCTGGTTGAGTGCATATGTTACAGAGCACAAGGACCCAGGTTCGAGTATCTGGCCCCCACCTGCAGGGGGAAAGCTTAACAAGTGGTGAAGCAGGGCTGCAGATGTCTCTCTGTCTCACTCCCTCCCTATTACTCCCTTCCCTCTTGATTTCTGGCTGTCTCTATCCGAGTAAATAAATAAAGATAATTTTAAAAAGAAAAGAAAGTTACAAGTTAGTTAGAAAGCTAGCTATCAGGGGAGGGGATGGGATACGGAGCTCCGGTGGTAGGAATTGTACCCCTCTTATCCTATAGTCTTGTAGGTGTTTCCATTTTATAAATAAATAAGTAAATAAAATTAAAAAATATATAAAATAGAATAATAAAAAATAAGTTATTGTGGAGAACAGTCTGGAGAACTCTTAGAAGGATAGAAATAGACCTATCCTATGATCCTGCAATTCCTCTCCTGGGGATATAGCCTAAGGAACCCAACACACCCATCAAAAATATCTATGTACATATATGTTCTTAGCAGCACAATTTGTTAATAAGAAAAACCTGGAAGCAACCCAGGAGTCCAACAACAGATGAGTGGCTGAGCAAGTTGTGGTATATATACACAATGGAATACTACTCAGCTATGAAAAATGGTGACTTCACCGTTTTTAGCTGATCTTGGATGGACCTTGAAAAATTCATGTTAAGTGAAATAAGTCAGAAACAGAAGGATGAAGAGGGGATGATCTCACTCTCAAGCAGAAGTTGAAAAACAAGATCAGAAAAGCAAACACAAGTATAACCTGAACTGTAATTGGTGTATTGCACCAAAGTAAAAGGCTCTGAGGTTGGGAGGGGGAGAATACAGGTCCAAGAAGGATGACAGTGGACCTAGTGTGGGTTTTACTGTTATATGGAAAACTGAGAAATATTATGCATGTACAAACTACTGTATTTACTGTCAAATGTAAAACATTAATTCCCCAACAAAGAAATTAAAAAAAAAGAAGTTAGTTAAAAGCTTGCTCTAAGGGGGTGGGTAGTACTCTAGGATAACAGACAGAGGGTTGTCACTGAGCTTCAGTGCTCCTGGTGGTAATTTTTCCCATATTTTTCTACTATAAAAAAATGAACAAGATAGAAACTGAGAATGGAGGGGAGACAGAGAGAGAGAAAGATAGGCACCTGTAGACATGCTTCACTTCTTTTGAGTCATCTCCCCTACAAGTGCAGAGTGGGGGATCATACACAGAACCTTGTGCTCAGTAATATGGGCATTTAACTGGGTATGCCACCACCCAGCCCCCTCCCCTCTGTGCATTGCCTTGATGCTACAGCCTGAAAGAACTGGGTCAACCTGCCTAACAGTTGTCAGGCTCAGGAAAAAAAAACATTAATATAGTCATGGTACCTTTGGAATATAACTAAAATAGGCCTACTAACTATCTACAATATGGAGACCACCAAATCTTCATCTGCAATATTCCAGCCTTTAGGTTCATGACTAATCAACAATTTGTTTGGATTTATATGTTGACTCTTCTTTCAGCCACCAGGTTCCAGATGCTACTGTGATGCCAACCAGACTTCCCTGGGCAAACGACCCCACCAATGTGTCCTGGATCCCTGCTTCCCCAGAGCCTTGCCCCACTAGGGAAAGAGAAAGACAGTCTGGGAGTATGGATCAACCAGTCAATGCCCATATTCAATGGGGAAGCAATTACAAAGACCAAACCTACCACCTTCTGCATCCCATAATGACCCTGGGTCCATATTTCCAGAGAGATAAAGAATAGGAAAGCTATCAGGGGAGGATATGGGATATGGAGTTCTGGTGGTGGGAATTCTGTGGATCTGTACCCCTCCTTTACTATGGTTTTTGTCAGTGTCACCTTTTTAGAAATAAAAATTTAAAAAAGAATAGGGTAACTTCAACTTACTTGACAAAAGACAAATAACAAGACAAAATAATAACACAAAAGAAAAGTAGAAAAAATCTACAACATCACAAATGAACAAAAATCCTAACAAACTTGCCTATTAAAACTAAACCTGCAAGCTGGGAGTACGGATCGACCAGTCAATGCCCATGTTCAGTGGGGAAGCAATTACAGAAGCCAGACCTTCCACCTTCTGCATCCCACAATGACCTTGGGTGCATATTCCCAGAGGGATAAAGAATAGGAAAGCTATCAAGGAAGGGGATGGGATATGGAGATCTGGTGGTCGGAATTGTGTGAAGTTGTATCCCTGTTATACTATGGTTTTGTTAATGTCTCCTTTGTTAAGTAATTAAAAAAAAATGATCTGCACTCAGTAACTATCAACAATTTCATCGAGAGGATTACAGTGCTGGGACATTTACCAAAGAGTTTAATCTTGGCATAAAGCAAAAAAGAAAAGAAAAGAAAAACAAGGCCAGAGAATAAAAGCAAGAAAAATAATTTAGAAAGCAGCTTCTGTGGGCAAGTGGGAGTGGGGACAGAAGCTGCTTGTGCATGAGAATTGGTGTATGGCAGGTCATAGAGCCTGGGACCACAACCACCAAGAAAGCCAGCAGGCAGGAGAAGCAAGACATAGGAAAGTGGTCCTGTGTTCCAGAAAATGTTTCTCAGGAGAGACATGAAAGGACTGCATAGTGCTGGTAAGGGAATAAACATAAGGTTACAGTTGAGATTAAATGATTTTAAAATTAAGTCAATAAATAAAAATTAAAATGAGATATTAGAAAATAAACAAAGCTGAAATTGTGCTTTGAGGCAAAAGTGGATAGAATTTGATGTGATTGGGGAGTTGGGTGGTAGCGCAGCATGTTAACACAAGTGGCGCAAAGCACAAGGACCAGCATAAGGATCCCAGCTCAAGCCACCGGCTCCCCACCTGCAAGGGAGTCACTTCACAGGCAGTGATGCAGGTCTGCAGGTATCTATCTTTCTCTCCCCTTCTCTGTCTTCCCCTCCTCTCTCCATTCCTCTCTGTCCTATCCAACAATGATGACATCAATAACAACAATAATTACAACAATAAAAAAAGAATTTGATGTGATTTTACTTAGATAAGGAAATGAAAGACAATTTGAGCTTGGTTACACTCATATGTTTAATATAATTAAGCAAATTAATTAGCAAGATCACTACTGCTAGTAATTAATTGGCATACTATCAAATAAGAAATATTACCAATTTAGAATTTATTGCTAAAATATAGAGGTCATGTGATTCATAATCTATCTCTGCAACACGTGGTTTTTAACTTATAATAAAATCCCATGTGAATTCTATAAGAATGATTACAGAACACCTGATTATTCACGTAAGTTGTAAAAAGCAAACCTATTTTGTCCAAATGCTGTGTGTCAAAATAAAAATTCAAATACTTAGGATGCATTCCATGTCAGCAATACTCATCATCTACCTTGTATGTAAATTTATACAATTGTATAAAATTAAGTGCATTTGAAATTATTTAAATTCTGAAAAATAATTATTAGATTTTAAAGCTTATTTTCTTTTTTTATTTTTATTTATAAAAAAGAAACACTGACAAAAACCATAGGATAAGAGGGTTACAACTCCACACAATTCCTACCACCAGAACTCTGTATCCCATCCCCTCCCCTGATAGCTTCCCTATTCTTTATCCCTCTGGAAGTATGGAGCCAGGGTCATTATGGGATGCAGAAGGTGAAAGGTCTGGTTTCTGTAATTGCTTCCCTGCTGAACATGGGAAAGCTTATTTTCAAAGGTCTGGCAGTAGAGCGCCAGGCAGAGCTCATATTATGTTACCACGTGTTACCATATGTTAAGACCTGGGTTCAATCTCCACTTTTTATTTGCAAGGGGAAGGGGGAAGCTTTGCAAGTCTTGATGCAGGTATGCAGGTCTCTCTCAGTCTCTTTCGGTCTCTCTCTCTCTCAACCCTATCAAATTCTCTCTGTCCTATTAAAGAAATAAAAAAAGAAAAATGCGCCCCCCACATGCAGTCCCAAGCTCCCATTTCCTAACAACCTTCCCATGAGGTCAGCACTCAGAGTGTGGTGATCTGGAATCTTCTGGCCAAACAAATCTTCTAGGACTCTTGGTAGTTGCCAGGATAGCCTGAGTGTGCTTCTTCCCGAGCAAGTGCTCTCTGGGTTGGAGAGAACTCAACTGGAGCCGATCTAGGCTGCTGCGTGGGAGAGGGATCAGGAACTCTTGCCCCACTAACTTCGTAGGAGATACACTCTGGAACTCTCGGAGCTGGAAAGCAATTTCCAAGTGTCTTTAATCAGAAGAGCAGCTGTATTTATACTCGCCAAGTAGGGTGGAAACAGGATGTGACATAGAGTGGGTGGAGCAAAAAGAGAGTGGTGAAAAATCAGGGTGTGACAAGGAGAGGGGGCGGAGCAGGTGAGAATTCTACCACAGAACCACCAATGCCCTGGAGAGAGGGTGGTGCTTAGTTAGTGATTTATGTAAATAGACCGCAGCTTTGAGTGGGATCAAACCAATGCCATGCAGGCATTCCAGAGCTTAGTTAAGCAGGATTAAAGACAGAAGCCAGGGGAGCTGGCATACTACCCAACATCTCCCCCTTTCTTTTTAACTATTTGCCATAGTGTCAGGAGTGCGGGGCACTTTGTGAGGCAGGGAGACTGATAAGAGGCACACCTTTTGGGGTTCTACTGTCTCTCCTTGGTCAACCTCTCGGTAGAGAGAGAGACTAACAGGATTGACATACCCCTCAGGCTCAAGCCCTTCCAAGCTCAACCACATCCTCACCATTCCCCAACAGGTAGTACTGTCTGCCTATAGTGGACACTTCTGAGCTCAACTACATGCTTATGAACCCACAATTCTGTGGCTGGGGAGCCTGCCCTCTGGCTTGAGCAAAACTCTTGCCATGTCAGGGGAGGCCCGACATCTCTCACAAGCCAGTCTTCTCTTCTGAGAAAGCACAAGGCAGTGGAGGACAAGGAGGATGTGGTGGTAGAACCAACTCCTTCTCAGACATATAAGTAAGCTAGTCAGGCTACCATATGGACAGAAGATGAAAGACTCGAGGGACTCCCTAATAATCCAAAAGAGTTGCATGGCCCAGCAGAGCTTCACATAAATCAGCAGTCAGCATGTTTCCAGATTGAGCCTCTATATCAAGAACAAGAAGGCTGTCAGCTGGAAACCAGGCAGACCACTGTGCAGGCCCAGACCTGGATGCTGCGGCCAGTAGCACAGCCCGAGTGCACAGAAGGTACAGGAACACCACTGTCTGCAGCCCCTGCAACCTCACTTGGCTGTGACAGCACTCACCAGGGCTCAGCCATCCACAACATGGACACAGACTTCCCTGGCATACATTTATCTTCATCTCAATAAGAAATAAAGAGGTTGACCAGTTTGGTCTGAAAAATGTGGTGTGAAGTTTTTCATTGGAGACAGACTGTACAGGGCCTACTGTTGTACAAGAAGGCAAGAAATCTGAAAGAAGTGAACTAGACAAAATGAAAACTAAATTTTAAATGAAACAGCCATCTGAAGGAGATCAATGATCATCTATTTGAACTCTCAGTGCTGCAGAATAAGCTTCAGCAGAAACTGATAAATGTCACCTGCCAACATCAAGAAGAATCGAGAGACTTTGAAGGGCTGATTGCCCAACTATGACAAGACCACCAACCCAAAATTCTTGCATAAAATCACTGTGAAAACCCAGGAGATGGGGGGGGGAACTCTTCATATGTTAAAGCTGAAAAAGTAGAATCTTAAAAAAGAATCAAAGAAATGGAAGATAAAATGAAAATCCTAAGTGTAAAACTATTTGCACCCCACAAGTAGAAATATCCTCAAGAAAAAGCAGATATATCTCAGGGCAGAAAAAGGACAAATACTTAAATAAAGTGAAATATGCAGAGTTGAAAGCAGTAAGTACATTTGCGCTGTGAAAGAAACTGACATAGTGACAAGAAAAAAATTTCTTGCTCCTATATCCACAATTGATGAGGTCCTCCAATTTTGAAAAGCACAGCATACTGTCAAAAGTGAAGGAGACTGAATTATTTAAGGGTGTTTAATACCAAACTTGCTCAAAACAATTTAGTGTTGAAGATACATGTCCAAATTTTAGAAAAAGAAAAATCATCATCGTGTCAACTGAAAGAACATTTTCTGTCTCTCCTAAAAGTCAATAGTGAAAATGAATGACTTAAAATTTCAACTGCAAAAAACACAGACATGAACGCAGAACTAAGTGATTCAACTTTAAGGTACAAAAAAAGAGTTGAAGGAGATCATTAATGAAAAGGAAATGTTAAGGAGAAAATTAGAAGAACTGGATAAGAAAAAGCAAACACTAGGAAAGCATTCGTGTAATGTGGAGGCTCCAGAAATGAAAAAAGCACAGCTAGCAGCATAATTGTGTCAGGTCAAAAAGAAAAAGACTGAAGAGGTCAAAGTTTATGAGCAAACCATCAAAGAACTGTAACCCAACCTCTAACCTACAGCTAAGCCACATATCATTTAATGAGACTCAATCAGAAGAAAGATCTTGAAATAGAAGAAGTCTAAAAGAATATTGTTAAGATGGAGATGGATCAAAAAGAAACTAAAAATATTTTATCTTCTATTGTAGAAGATCAGAAGTGTCGGACACAACTTTTAAATGAGAAGGAAGCAGACCTCACTAAGCTGCAAGACAAAAATAAGTCTACTGAAGTCGAAAGAAGTAGCCAATATGTGCTTAATCAAACATTGCAGAATTTAGCACCTATTATGCAAGAAAGAGACAGTGAAATTGATGCAGTAAAACAAAATCATCAGGCCTTCCCTACAATGTTACAAACATCTACCATTGGAAATGAAATTGAATAGCTATAACCAGTTTGAAGAACTACAGGAGCATGGCATATTAAAATAGCAAGTAAAGAAAATGAAAACTTGGAAATGGCAAATATTGATCATGGTACATAATATGCAACTTAGGTCAACTCAAGTTCAGGAAAGTTTGAGAAATTAATACAGGATAAACATGTGACAATTAAAACTCTTTGCCAAAACAAACACACCAGTTGCCTGATATCAACCACTAAGAGAAAAGCAACTACTTTTTAAAAAAAAATTATTTATTTATTTTCCCTTTTGTTGCCCTTGTTTTTCATCATCGTTGTAGTTATTATTGTTGTTGTTATTGTACAGGACAGAGAGAAATGTAGAGAGGAGGGGAAGACAGAGAGGGGGAGAGAAAGACACCTGCAGACCTGCTTTACAGCCTATGAAGGGACTACCTTACAGGTGGGGAGCCGAGGGCTCGAACCAGGATCCTTATGCTGGTCCTTGAGCTTTGCACCATGCCGTGCTTAACCTGCTGTGCTACTGTCCAACTTCCAAGCAACTACTTCTACAAGAGTTCACACACACACAAAAAAAAAAACCTCATGTTCAAATTCAAAAGTGATCAATTACCTTCTTTAAATGAAAATATCACTAGCAGAATGAATGAAAATAAAATATTGAGAGAAGTAGAAGCAAGCCTAAAGGGAATAATATTAAATTTAGAAATAGATATTGGTGAACTGAAAGTAGAAAACAAAAACCTAGTATAAGAAAAAAGTAAAGTGTCAGAGATTACAAGACGCCAATATATAGTATTCTAGGAGGCCTCAGTAAAAAGAGAAGCAAGAAAGCATTTGTCTTGAGAGACAACAAAAAAAAAAAAAGCAGGAGGAAACTACTGCAGTACATCAGCTTTCAACAACAGTGAAGACAATGCAGAGGGAATTAGTTGTGATTCAACAAGAGAAGGAACAAATCCTTGTGACCCTAAACCAACAGCAGACTGACAACTGTGTCCTCCAGCAGGAAGTTCAACATTTACACAAATAAGATTTACAACTCAACCAAAAGATAGAAATGCTCTGTAAAGCACAACAGAAACTGATGGACTGAGCTACAAACACAGAAGGCAAGGTAGAGATAACACTCATCAGAAATCTCTTCACTGGTCATTTTAGAACACACTAAAGCCAGTGTGCCCATGTATTAAGAATGATGGGGAACATCTTAGACATCAAGGAGGAGCTGCTCTGTGAAGAACAGGCTGGTGTTACTAAGTGGGTAACTGGTCGGATTGGGGCAGAGTAAAAATCCATGACACCCCAAAGACCATGTCAACAGTCTACGCTTAATAAGTCTCTGGCAGAACTGTGTTTTAAATTCCTAGAAGCAGAAATCTTACTCATAAAACCAATCACAACAGCATCAAGAATCAGACTTCCAGATTTAAATGCAATAGAAATCTCAGTCACAACAGAACTGAGGTCTCATATAAAACCAGATGTGAATCTATTCTTGAAGCCCCCCCCCCCCCCACTCACTGCTATACAGCTTAATAATCTAGTTGAACTGGCAGGCTGGACCTTGGCCTCTTTTTTTAATTAATTAATTTATTTAATTTTTATTTATAAAATGAAAACACTGACAAGACCATAGGATAATAGGGGTACAATTCCACACAATTCCCACCACCAGAACTCTATATCCCATCCCCTACCATGATAGCTTTCCTATTCTTTATCCCTTTGGGAGTATGGACCCAGGGTCATTATGGGGTACAGAAGGTGGAAGGTCTGGCTTCTGTAATCGCTTCCCCACTGAGCATGGGTGTTGGCAGGTCAATCCACACTCCCAGCCTGTCTCTCTCTTTCCCTAGTGGGGCGGGGCTATGGGGAAGCAGTGCTCCAGGACACACTGGTGGGGTTGTCTGTCCAGAGAAGTCCAGTTGGCATCATGGTAGTATCTGGAACCTGGTGGCTGAAAGAAGAGTTATCAAGGGAGTCAGGCAGTAGCGCAGTGGGTTAAGCACTGGTGCAAAGCATAAGGACCGGCATAAGGATCCCAGTTCAAGCCTCCAGGTCCCCACCTGCAGGGGAGTCGCTTCACAGGCAGTGAAGCAGGTCTGCAAGTGTCTATCTTTCTCTTCTCCTCTCTCTATTTCTCTCTGTCCTATCTAACAACGATGGCATCAGTAACAACAATAATAATAACTACAACAACAGTAAAGAACAAGGGCAACAAAAGGGAAAATAAATAAATATATTTATATATAAAAGAAGAGTTATCATATAAAGCCAAACAAATTGTTGACTAATCATGAACCTAAAGGCTGGAATATTGCAGATGAAAATTTGGGGTCTCTGTTTTGGAAAAAAGCTAGTAGGTTTATTTTAAGTATATTCTAAGGGGCCCATGGCTTTACTAATTTTTTGCCTGACCTGAGCCTGACCTCTGATATGAAGGTGAATCCAAGTTATTGTCTGGGGTGATGATGTCATGGCTAGAAAAAGGATCAGAAAGCTGGATCAGGGAAGAGAGTAGCTCCCAAATATGGGGAAAATGTATAAATATTGTTGACAGTAAAACTCATCGATTTGATCTGGGGCCCATATTCAGCTTAGGAGCCTATGTAACCACTGCATCCCTGTATATCTGAGCTCACATTCTGTGGTCATCAGTAGGAACATTCCAGGTTGCACCAATTTCAGGACCCATCTTCCTCAGGTGGTAGACAGAATATGTTATCCAACCCCCCTTCGGAGGATGGAATATTCTGTACCATTGTTGATCCACATTGAGGGCAAGTTCCTATGGGGGCCTCAAAATGGGTCTATTGATGAAGATAACAAGTTCCTGATGAAGATAACAAGTGACAATGGAGAGAGGAATCTTTTAAGGAAAGAATGTACCCTACATCTAGTGTACTTTGCAGCAAAGTAGTCTTTGCAAAAAAAAAAAAATTCATAATTATTTTGCAGTTGTAGTTGATTTAATTCAACAAGATTTTTCATGTTAAGAATGAAAGTAGGGGGACCGGGTGGTGGGGTGGTGGTGCACCTGGTTGAGCGCACATGTTACAGTGCTCAAGGACCTAGGTTCAAGTCCCCTCCCCAGTCCCCACCTGCAGAGGGAAAGTTTTCCAAGTGTGAAGCCATGCTGCAGGTGTCTCTCCTTGTCTCTCACTCTCACTCTCCTGTCAATTTCTGATTGTCTCTATCCAATAAATAAAGATAATAAAAATTTTTAATAAAAGAATGAAAGTAGTAAGAAAAGAAGTAGCTAAAGAAAGTTAAAGAATGTGTCCACTATGAAAATTGACTAGTTGTACTAGAAGAGTAATTAGTAGCTACAAGATGGGAGAGAGGAAGCTTGTTGGGTATAAGCAGGACATGGGGGACACAAATGTTGACTTGTAATGAGGTATTTTGTAAGCCTATGGAATCATAAGATGCAATATCACTTCAGTATTAGGAAGGCTAAGTGTGTGAATATGATTTTTAAAGTTTTTCTTTCAATCTTTAAAGTACTTACAAGTATTATTGTTATAAAATATAATTATAAAATTGAATTTAACAAACAGACTGGGACTAAAGGGTGTAGGGGACATTTTGGTGGTGACAGAGTCCTTGGGAGATAGCAATTAGAATGACATTTTATAAAAAGTACTTATTTGATACAGAAAGGAAGGATGGGGAGAGAGAATGGCTGTGGCACATGTGATGCTAGACAATGAACTCTGGACTTCACAGTTCAGAGTCCAGTTGTTTATCCATTTTAATGAGAGAAACAGAATGAATAATACAAGAAGAGGGATAGGCCAGAACACTGCTCATCTCTGACTAGTGGTGGTGCTGGGTATTGAACCTTGGACTGCAGAGGTTCAGCATGAAGGTCTTTTGTATAAACACTGTGCTCTTTTCTCTGGCCCCCGGCTCTTTATTCATTGTGCTACTGCCTAGGCCATTAGAATGACATTTAATAATAGTATTTAAGGAACAACACTGATTGATACCAGTTAACCCATCTTGGGATACAAGATAAAGACATCAAAATTGATAAATATTTGATGTCTGAACAAATTGAGAGTCAGTGTTCTCTGTATCCTGAATCAGCTAGACTGTAGACTTCTTTTTTTTTCTTTTTTATTTAAGAAAGGATTAATTAACAAAACCATAGGGTAGGAGAGGTACAACTCCACACAATTCCTACCACCCAATCTCCATATCCCACCCACTCCCCTGACAGCTTTCCCATTCTGTATCCCTCTGGGAGCATGGACAAAGGGTCATTGTGGGTTGCAGAGGTAGAAGGTCTGACTTCTGTAATTGCTTCCCCGCTGAACATGGGCACTGACTGGTCAGTCCATACTCCCAGTCTGCATCTCTCTTTCCCTAGTAGGGTGGGTCTCTGGGGAAGTGGAGCTCCAGGACACATTGGTGGGGTCTTCAGTCCAGGGAAGCCTGGCCGGCATCCTGATGACATCTGGAACCTGGTGACTGAAAAGAGAGTTAACATACGCATCCAAACAAATTGTTGAGCAATCATGGACCCAAAGCTTGGAATAGTGGAGAGGACGTGTTAGGGAGGTACTCACTGCAAACTCTAGTGTACTTCTGCTTTCAGGTATATATTTTGCAGTAGTTGACGGATACATGTGAACATATGCTCTCTCTCACAGAAACTGGTGTATATCTAGGTTTTGGGACTTTGTTAGAAAGTGAACCACCTGAGATGGAATTAGAATATACTATGAAAGGAAAGGTCTCACCCAAGTAATGAAGCTGAAGGGTTGTCATTCCACACGTGAAGTCTCTGGACACAGTCTGAAGTGAAGCATGTTGAGGTGGCAATCGTTCTGTTGGTTAGCTTGTGATCAGCAGATGCAATATTTGATATGGATTGGGAGAGGCATACGGGAAAGTGGGCCCTATCCAAGGGTTCCAGGACTGGGGGAAAAAGAGGCTCTATAGTGGAGATATGAGGTTCCTGCTGTCTTAGGGTTCCAAAAGACGATGGATAATTAATGTCATCATCACATTATTTGGTAATTGGGTTAACTTTGAAAAGTCCTTTTGCTATGATATGCTGTGCAGAACCCAGTATCTTGTATATAGCTGTGCTATTGGTTGCTTCTGATCTACTTGGTCTAGACTTTTGAGAGAATCCGCATATCAAATACACAGCCAATATATTAAAAAGACTCAGTCTGTGTTTTAAAAACCTCAAGACATACAATTAATTTTCCCCCTCTCGTATTAATTAACTAGTGATTTATATGACTACATTTTACTAGGAGTGTACATAAACACCATTCCCACCACCAAAAGACTGTGACCCATCCCTCCCACCCACTGCCACCCCCCACTGGCCCAGGAAGCTGAATGTCTACCCCTCACCACAGGGTTTTTACTTTGGTGCCCTACTTACAACTTGGTCAGGTCCTGCTTTTAGTTTCCCTTTCAGATCTTCTTACTCAACTTCTGTTGATGAGTGGGATCATCCCATACTCATCTTTATCTTTCTGACTTAGCTCACTTAACATAATTCCTTCTAGCTCTGTCCAAGATGGGTCAGAGAAGGTGGGTTCATTGTTCTTGATAGCTGCATAATATTCCATTGTGTATATATACCACAGCTTTCTCAGCCACTCATCTGTTGTTGAGCACCTGGGTTGCTTCCAGGATTTAGCTATTATGAATTGTGCTGCTATGAACATAGGAGTACACACCTCTTTTTGGTTGGGTGTTATGGAGTACTTGGGGTATAACCCCAGGAGAGGAATTACTGGATCATATGGAAGGTCCATGTCTAGCCTTCTGAGAGTTTTCCAGACTGCTCTCCACAGAGGCTGTACCAATTTACATTCCCACCAGCAATGTGAAAGGGTTCCTCTGTCCCCACAACCTCTCCAGCATTTGTTGCTGCTGTTCTTTTTGATGTATGCCATTCTTACAGGAGTGAGGTGGTATCTTAGTGTTGTCTTAATTTGCATTTCTCTGACAATCAGTGACCTAGAGAAGTTTTTCATATGTTTGTTAGCCTTTTGAATCTCCTCTGTAGTGAATGTTTTGTTCATATCCTCTGCCCATTTTTGGATGGGGTCATTTGCTTTTTTGGTGCTAAGTTTGCTGAGCTCTTTATATATTTTGGTGATTAGTTTCTTGTCTGATGTATGGAATGTAAAGATCTTCTCCCATTCTGTGAGGGGTCTCTTTGTTTGTTTAATAGTTTCCTTGGATGTGCAGAAGCTTTTCAATTTGATGTAGTCCCATTGGTTTGTTTCTGCTTTAGTCTTCCTTGCAATTGGGTTTGGTTCATCAAAGATGTCCTTGAGGTGTAGGAGAGAAACTGTTTTACCAATTTTTTCCTCTAAGTATTTGATAGTTTCTGGTCTAACATCCAGGTCTTTGATCCATTTGGAGTTGATTATTGTTTCTTGTGAGATAAAGTGGTTCAATTTCTTTCTTCTGCATGTTACAACCCAGTTTTCCCAGCACCATTTATTGAAGAGAGCCTCCTTTTTCCATTTAATCCTTTGGGCCCCCTTATCAAAGATTAGATTTCCATAGGTGTTGGGATTTACTTCTGGGCTTTCAATTCTGTTCCACTGGTCTGTATGCCTATTTTTGTTCCAGTACCATGCTGTTTTGATGATGATGGCTTTATAATATAGTTTAAGGTCTGAGAGTGTGATGCCTCCATTTCTGTTTCTTTTCCTCAAGATGGTTTTGGCAATTCTAGGTGTTTTCAGGTTCCACATAAATAATTGTAGTGTTTGTTCTATTCTCTTAAAGAAGCTTGGTGGAACTTTGATGGGTATTGCATTAAATTTGTATATGGCTCTGGGGAGAATATTCATTTTGATGATATTTATTCTTCCAATCCATGACCATGGGATATCTTTCCATTTCTTGGTATCAGTTTCTATTTCCTTGAGTAGCGACTCATAGTTTTCAGCATACAAGTCTTTCACTGCTTTGGTCAACTTTATTCCTAGGTATTTGATTGATTTTGCTGAAACAGTTAATGGGAGGGATTTCTAGATATCTTCCTCTTCAGATTTAGTGTTTGCATAAAGAAATGCCACTGATTTTTGTACATTGATTTTGTAGCCTGATTCCTTGCTATATAATAAGCCTAATAACTTCCAGTAGTTTTCTGCTGGATTCTTTAGGTTTTTCTATGTATACTATCATATCATCTGCAAATAGTGAGAGCTTGACTTCTTCCCTTCCAATATGTATTCTTTAGATTTCTTTCTGATGCCTGATTGCTATGGCAAGAACTTCCAACACTATGTTGAAGAGTACTGGTGACAGTGGACAGCCCTGTCTAGTCCCCGATCTGAGGGAGAATGCTTTCAGCTTCTGTCCATTGAGTATGATGTGGGCTGTAGGTTTGCTATATAGAGACTCCACTGTCTTCGAGGAATTTCCTATCTATTCCCATTTTTTTTAGAGTTTTGAGCATGAATGGGTGTTGGATTTTGTCAAAGGCTTTCTCTGCATCTATTGAGATAATCATGTGGTTTTTGGCTTTGCTTTTATTGATGTGGTGAATGACATTGATTGACTTACGGATGTTGAACCAGTCTTGCATTCCTGGGATGAATCCCACTTGGTCGTGATGAACAATTCTATTAATTTGAGTCTTCTCTCTTTTTTGTTTGGTGAGTCTTGCTAGGGGTTTGTCAATTTTGTTTAATCTTTCAAAGAACCAACATTTGGATTCATTGATCTTTTGTATGGTTCTTTTATTTTTGATGTTGTTTATTTCTGCTCTAACTTTAGTGATTTCTGTCCTTCTGGTTGCTTTAGGGTTCCTTTGTTCCTCTTCCTCTAAGTCCTTGAGGTGTGCAGTAAGGTCATTCATTTGAACTTCTTCTTGGTGTTTAATATGTGATTGTATGGCTATAAGTTTCCCTCTCAGTACTGCTTTAGCTATTTCCCAAATATTTTGATAACTTGTGTCTTCATTTTCATTTGTTTCCGGGAACATTCGATTTTCCTGCTTTAGTGACTCTCTGACCCAGTGGTTCTTAAGGAGTATGTTGTTTAGTTTCCAAATTCTGTGACTTTTAATAATTTTTTGTTTGTTATTAAATGTTAGTTTTACTCCACTGTGGTCTGAGAAGATACTTGGGATGATTTCGATGTTCTTGAATTTATTGATGCTGTTTTTGTGGCCTGACATGTGGTCTATCCTTGAGTATGTGTTATATGGATTTGAAAAGGAGTTGTATTCCAATTTTTTGGGGTGAAGGACTCTGAAAATGTCCAAGAGGTCTAGTCTGTCAATCTCTTCATTCAATTCTCTTGTATCTTTGTTGGTTCTCTGCTTTGTTGATCTGTCTAAGTGTGAGAGTGTTGTATTGAAGTCTCCCACTATTATTGTGTTACTATTGATGTAATTGCATCATTGTAAGACTGGCCAGCTCCTCATGGGGTGCGAGCACTTCCACACTACTATCATTATCTCTGGCATTATGCTATTCCACTGCAGAATACTGTGCCCCAGTATGGTTCCGTAGCCGCCATGTCCACTTGGTCAATTCCAAATTATATTCCTCCATGAGGATAATTTCTGGAACCATCCGTTCCACCCCGGTCCCATGGCTGCCAGTTCTTAGCAACATCGCCCCGCCAGATATTCGTTGGGATGCGGCATCATCTAAGTTCATTTCACACGTCTACACTCGACCGGACCTGCCAATATACGCGGATATCTTCGCCCACCCTGTCCAACGCTTGACATCTCATCATCCAATCTGGTCCCCTACGCCTACACTGAACTTCTCTGTTCCAGACTCTTGGAAACAGAGTTGGCAGTCAGCTGAGGTAAAGAACAAACAGACTAGACCTCTTGGACATTTTCAGAGTTCCATCGCTGGGGAGCCAGAGACGACCCTAACTGCCCCTGCGGCTACAGACAGACTATGACCCACATAGTCAACGACTGCCACCTCTCCAGATTCAAAGGAGGTCTCGAAACTTTACATCAGGCTCAACCTGACGCTGTTGACTGGCTACGGAAGAAGGGCATACTCTAGAAGAAGAAGACTGATGACTTTTTGAAATTCTTTCAGTAAGTGCTTGATGTATTTAGATGGTCACTCATTGGGTGCATAGATGTTAATAATTGTTAAGTCTTCTTGGCTGATTGATCCTCTAATCATTATGTAATGTCCTTGCCTATCTTTTATTACTTTATTTAATTTAAAATCTATCGTGTCTGAGATGAGAATGGCTGTTCCTGCCCTTTTTTGTGGTCCATTAGCCTGTATGATAGTTTTCCATCCTTTCACTTTAAGTCTGTGTTTATCTTGTGACAGATGGGATTCTTGCAAGCAGCATATGGTTGGGTTATATTTTTTGATCCATCCCCCCATTCTGTGCCTCTTGATGGGTGAGTTTAAGCCATTGACATTTATTGATATTATGGATTTAATGTATTGTAGCCATTGTTCAAAAAAAATTTTGTTTGCTCTGATATATATGAAACATGTGAAAGAAAACCAGCGAAAGGTTATAAGGAGGTTTACACTGGAAGAAAATAGCATAAGAAATATGGTATGTTTTCAAGTAATTGAGAACCTTCTTCTTATTCAAAAGAAGGCTTCAGGGGGGCAAGGAAAATCAGTGCTCAACTGTGTGGTGACCTTCCCTAAGATATAAGTAGAGGTTTGATCCTGTGTTTCTGTATTATATCTAATCAAGGTTTTAAAAAAATCACAGGCGTGTGGTAAACACCCTGAGTCAGAATTTTTTATTATAACCTGACCTGTTATTTCATTAAGGTATTATTTCTTTTGAAGAATATTTTCTTTATTTATTATTGAGATCGAGTGAGGGAGAGAAAGAAAGAGAATCAGCACTACTCTGGTACATGCACTGCTGGGGATTGAACTTGGGCCTACATGATAGAGAGTCCAACATGTTATTTTTTGTACCCTCTCCCTGACCACATATCTGTTCCTTAATTTTGTATTTATTTTACATGGATAATCTTAATAAAAAGAAAAAGATATTTTCTCTAGATCTGATGCTAATATGATTCCCTCTTTTGGTGATGCATTAGGTTGAGTGCATGTTACCATACTTCAACCTGAGTCCCACCTGTAGGGTAGAAGCTTCATAAGCAGTGGAATAGTTTTTGAAGTATCTCTCTTTCTCTCTTCCTATCTATATCCCCCTTGCCTCTCCCTATTTCTCTTTGTCTCTATAAAAAGAAAAATGGTTATCAGGAGTGGTGAATTTTGTATAGGTAGTCAAACCCCAATAATAAACCTGATGGCAGAAAAGAGAGAGGAAGAAAAAGAAAAAAATCCTTTCAAAGTAATGAAATATAAAAAACATATGTGTTTACTGTTAAAGGTGACTCACAAAGGCATTTTTTAAAGTAGTGTAATGTTAAGGTGGCTGTTTATTGACTGAACAGTGAATTTCTTAAAGCTTGATTTAATGCGGCTTTGCTAACAGTTCTAGAATATTTCTTGTTCATAATAGATTATTTTACTAATCCAAGTCAGCTTTTTCAGACAGAAAGAGACAGAGACAGTGATAAAGAGACAGAGGGAGAGACAGAAACTACAGCAATCAAACTTCTACCAGAACTAAGGGCACCAGGCCTCAACACTGGGTCCCTCACATGGCAGAGCAGGCACCTTCCCAGCTGTCTATCTTACTGCCCTCTAGCACATTTTAAATGACTGCACAGACTGACTTCCAACCAAGAATGCTTATTATCTCATCACAACCCAGGACAGTTTCAGATCAGCTTAGCACTTCAAAACTTGCATATTTGGAAGTAGCTGGCAAGACAAAAAGAAAAGTTCATATTCAATTATTACAAATCAGAGGTTCATCTCTTCTGTGTGGAACACTGTGTTTTGAAAAATAAAAGTAAAAAGTGGGCCAGGAAATAGCTCACTCGGATAGTGCACTGTTTTGCTATGTACATTGCCCAGGTTCAAGCCTAGCCCCGAATGCACTGAAGGCAGTTTCAATGCTGTGGTCTCTTTCTCCCTCTCTCTGCCTCTTAAAAAAAAATAAACACGGAGGTCATGTGGTGGCGCAGTGGGTTAAGCGCATGTGGCACAAAGCACAAGGACTGGCGTAAGGATCCCGGTTCGAGCACCCGGCTCCCCACCTGCAGGGGAGTCGCTTCACAGGTGGTGAGGCAGGTCTGCAGGTGTCTATCTTTCTCTCCCCCTCTCTGTCTTCCCCTCTCCTCTCTCCATTTCTCTCTGTCCTATCCAACAATGAACAACATCAACAATGGCAATAATAATAACCACAATGAGGCTACAACAACAAGGGCAACAAAAGGGGGGAAAAATGGCCTCCAGGAGCAGTGGATTCATGGTGCAGGCACCGAGCCCAGCAATAACCCTGGAGGGAAAAAATATAAATAAATAAATAAACAAACAAACAAACACAAGCAAAAAGCATTAAGAAAACAGACTGGAGAATTAATAGTAAAAAAATGGTCTTCACTAAAAATAATGTTAGGAGAGAGAAACTTCCAGGAGGAACCTCCATATATGACATACAATAATAGGTGCTCTGGCATGGTATTGTGGGGGTACAGTGGTGTACCCTGGTACAGTGGGTCCTTGGTTCTTTGATGAGTCCCAAGTGAGTAGGACTCTGGAGCCCAGGAAGGAGGTGCTGCCTGGGGGAGGCGAACCCACTGACTGTTCCTCCTGCCTGGTGCACTGAATTAGTGCTCCTACAGAAAGGGATCCATCTGCTAGGGTCATCCCAACGTGTCCTGCAGCCTCCCCACCTACTGCTCCTGGGCCTGCTCTCATAAGGAGCACACCTGCTCCCACACCCCTGCAAGGAGAGCTGAGCAAACAGAAGTGCCGAAGCAGTTTCCCTGGTGGAATACTGAATTTGATCGTTTTCCTTTGATTTTTCTTTTATTTATTTTTTATTATAGTTCTTTTTATTTACTGGATAGAGACAGCCGGAAATTGAGAGGAAGGGGGAGATTGAGAAGGAGTAAGGCAGAGTGACACCTGCAGCCCTACTTCACCACCTGTGGTGCTTTCCCCCTGCAGGTGGGGACTGGGGCTTTGAACCTGAGAACTTGCACATTGTAAGATGTGTGCTCAACCAGGTATGTCATCAGAATTAAAAAATTCTCATGCCAGAATTCATATGAGTAAACATGGAAGCATATTCTCACCTAGTAGAGTTGTGTAATGATTACAACCCTGGTCAATACCTTGGTTAAAAAATTGTGGTATATGTGGAGTTAGAGAGCCCAGCTAAGCTGTAACTAGGTTCCTAACTCATGGGAGCATTCTGATAATAAGTGCAATTTTAACTGTTTGTATCATCTGTTATGTATAATATATAATTATGTATAATATACAGTCAACAATGTCAGAAATTTTCTCAATATATTCAAGTAGTGCACAAGTGTTACAAAAAGTAAGGTATTGTGACAAGGATGTAAAGTCAAGAATCTAGAACTCTAGGGCTGGAAAGATAGCACAGTGGGAACACACAGAACTTGTGAGAGGTTCCAGGTTCAATATTGTACCACTGTATAGTGCTATTGTCTGTGTCTGTCTGTCTCTCTGTCTCTGTCTCTTTCTCTCCCTCTCCCTCTCATAAAGAACTAAATCTTTTTTTAAAAGAATCTAGGATTCTACTCTTAGCTCAGACCCTAAATAGCATCCAATTTCACTGGCCATAATATTCCTTGATCTTCCCCTTATGTGAATTAAAGGAAAGAATCAGGTTAGATAAGACATGTGTCCCCATGAGTAAAAAAATTCCTGCCACAGGCTGACTGGTGGCAAGCTGTCAGTTCTGTGTAATTTTTCCTTAATTCTCATCCCTTTGTTGTGAGTGCTGGACAACTTTCTACCTCTCTGTTCTCCAGCAGAGCAGCCTTTGTGTAGCCTCTCATCTTCTTCTTTTTGCCTAGCTTTTACATTCACAATGGGATTTCACACCAACAAACTATGACAAAGAGCCAGCATGCCTCACCATAATGACTTTCAGAAACAGTCAAGAGAACAAGTCTTTAATGTACACTAAATCTTAGGAAGGTGGCTTCTATATTTAAAGAGTTTATTTCACCTGAAACAAAGATTGAGGGTTCCTGTTGACTAGCCTCTAAATGGCACAGAAAATAGGAGTAGAGAATATTAAATAATCTGTTCATGGCAGATTCTTTAGCATATTTTAACAACCTTAGTTAAAATGTTCTTTGTGCTATTTTAAATTAATGAAAACACAACAGAGTTGTTTTACAAAATTGTCTTGTATTGATTTTCAAGGGGAAAAAGTATCTCATGGCAATAATTTAGTGTGACTCAAAAATCACTTGAGAGGGTCCAGGTAGTAGTAAACCTGGATACATAGCACATATTACAATCCACAAAGACCCAGATTCAAGCCCCTGAACTCCACTTGCAAGAGGTCAGGGGAATTTCATAAGCAAAGAAGCAGGTCTGCAGTTTTCTGTCTTTCTCTCTCCCCTTCTCTATCCCCCTTCCCTCTAAATTTCTCTCTGCCTCTATGCAATAAATAAAAATATTTTTAAAAAACACAAACATAACTTGAGAGAGACTACACAGTCCTTCAGCACACTACGCCTTCCACATCTGTGTTTCTGGGGTGGTTCTTCCCTCGACATATCAATTGTAAGACGCAGGGCAGATAACTTTGTCCTAGAATAGAATGTAGGTAGATTAAAATAGTCTGTATGTCCAGTCCCCTAATAGTGTCTATACCCTATTAGGAGATCCAATTAGAACTGCTTCACCTCCTTAGTTGAGTGGAATGGGACCAAGCAAACATTGGTGTTCCTACTTCCCCATGAAGAAATTATGCTCAGGTACCAAACATCTCCAAGTCTGACCAGGAGCATGGATCTAAGAGTTCATTCAAAGATAAAATTTCGGGGAGGTAATATGGCGACGGCCTGAGAAGTCGCTAACAGCGAGTGCTCTGATAGCATCGTCGGCAAAGGTAGGATTTTCTGCCTTTAGCAGGCCAGTCAATAAGGGGGGGGGCACCAAAGAAGTTATTACAGTTTAATTTGGGTTAACAATTAGAGCAAAGGTGACACGGACTAGCGGGGCGCCAGAATTCCCAGGCGGCGCCAGGCAAGGCGAGTGCGCCGGGCATTGTCCTCCGCCCGCCCGGGAAGGCGGCTCCTCCGCCGGTTGCAGAGCGCAGTGGGCAGAGGACCCGGAGAGAGCACTTTAGCTCGGGGGCTGCCTCTTGGGAGTTGCCAGGGTCCACCGCGACCCTGAGGGTGGATCCAAAGACTTCTTGAGTATAGCTCTCATTGGATCAAAGGACTTGGAGCTAGTTTTCATTTTTGAGAAATCCTTTAAAAAAGTCTGGAGGGCGGGGTTTCCCGGAAAATGGCGCCCGGAGAAGCAGAAGCGGCCAGCCTTTGAGCTCCGGACACATCTCGTGTAAACAATAGGATTTTCTGCCTTTAGCAGGCCATCCAATAAGGGGCCATAACGGTCATACCAAGGATGTTTCTATAACTTAATTTGGGTTAAGAATTAGAGTAGGGGGAAAAAATTCTTTTTTCTTCCTTTTAATTTTCAAGCATACATCCTTCCCGCCGCCCCCCCTCCCCCCATAAGCAGTGCCTGGGACCAGCTACTAGCAGGATACCCCATACCACCAAACAGGGTTTTTTTTTTTTTTTTTTTGTTAATTCACTGATACACATTTGGGAAGTTCCTCGCACTGCTCTTTAATTACAACTCTTCTTTCTATCTTCTCCCTTTTCTCTCTCTTATCTCTCTCAATCTCTCTCTTTTTTTTTTTTTTTTTTTAATCTTGTCATACACTTCTTTCTTCTTTGCCTTTCTGAATTTGTGAATTACTTTGGGGAAGAAATCTGACCCAGAGTGGACTCTCTATGTGTGTATCTCTGCTCTAGTTCCCTTTACACTCTTGTTACCCTTAGAATATACACTGGATAGTAAATTTGCATAACTGTCTATTCTTGCTATCCTCTCTTCCTTTTCTCTTTCTTCACTGGGATTTGGTTACTATTTTTTCACGGACTGGAGAAATTGTTTGGCTAACTGGTAACGATTAAACTCCTTCAATACTTACTTCAGTTGCTACTGTAATTCCGGAGGTTGGTGAGTGCAATTGTCATAAAGGTATTTAGTACAGTGTTACTTGTGCTCAAAACACAACAACTGAGGAACAACAGAACATTAAAAAAAAAAAAAAAAAAGAGAGAAACACATAAATTTAAAAAAAAATGGGTAGATTAAAAACAAATAAAACTGCTACCCCAATGAATGAAGACAAGAGCCCAGAAGAAACCACAAATCAGTCAGAAGTAACCGTAGATAAGAAAAGTATGCAAGCAATAATAAACTTATTAATCACAGAAATGAAAACAACATTGGAGGAAAGAAATGGCAGTATTAGGGAAACAACAGTTGAGACCCCCAAGGAAAATACTGATTATCTTGAGACAATTAGAGAACTGAAAGCTGAAATAGCTGTAATGAAGAAAGAAGCTGAGGCAAGGGAAAGCAGACTAACAGAAGCAGAAAACAGAATTAGTCAGACAGAGGATGAGTTAGAGAAAACTAAGAAAGAGGTGAAAGAGCTTAAAAAGAGATTGAGAGACACTGAAAACAACAACAGAGACATATGGGATGATCTCAAAAGAAGTAACATTCGTATAATTGGCCTGCCAGAGGAAGAAAGAGAGGAAGGGGAAGCAAACATCCTAGAGGAAATAATACAAGAAAATTTCCCAGACCTGAATAACAGAAAGGATATCAAGGTGCAAGAGGCCCAGAGAGTACCAAACAGAATCAACCCAGACCTGAAAACACCAAGACACATCATAGTCACAATGAGAAGAAGTAAGGATAAAGAAAGGATCCTAAAGGCTGCAAGAGAGAAACAAAAAGTCACATACAGGGGAAAACCCATAAGACTTTCTGCAGATTTTTCAACTCAAACTCTAAAAGCCAGAAGGGAGTGGCAAGATATCTATCGAGCCCTGAATGAAAAAGGGTTTCAACCAAGGATTATATATCCTGCTAGACTTTCATTCAAGCTAGATGGAGGGATCAAAACCTTCTTAGACAAACAACAGTTAAAGGAGGCAACTATCACCAAGCCGGCCCTGAAAGAGGTATTAAAAGACCTCTTATAAACAAGAACATCACTATAATACTTGTAATATATCAGAACAAACAAATTGTTTTTTAGAACAATGGCACTACAATACATTAAATCCATAATATCAATAAATGTCAATGGCTTAAACTCACCCATCAAAAGGCACAGGGTGGGGGGATGGATCAGAAAACATAACCCAACCATATGCTGCTTGCAAGAATCCCATCTGTCACAACAAGATAAACACAGACTTAAAGTGAAAGGATGGAAAACTATCATACAGGCTAACGGTCCACAAAAAAGGGCAGGAACAGCCATTCTCATCTCAGACACGATAGATTTTAAATTAAATAAAGTAATAAAAGATAGGCAAGGACATTACATAATGATAAGAGGATCAATCAGCCAAGAAGACTTAACAATTATTAACATCTATGCACCCAACGAGGGACCATCTAAATACATTAAACACCTATTGAAAGAATTTCAAAAATACATCAATAGTAATACAATAATAGTGGGAGACTTCAATACCCCACTCTCACACTTAGACAGATCAACAAAGAAGATAACCAATAAAGATATAAGAGAATTGAATGAAGAGATTGACAGACTAGACCTCTTGGACATTTTCAGACTCCTCCACCCCAAAAAACTGGAATACACCTTCTTTTCAAATCCACACAACACATACTCAAGGATAGACCACATGTTAGGTCACAAAGACAGCATCAATAAATTCAAGAGCATTGAAATCATCCCAAGTATCTTCTCAGACCACAGTGGAGTAAAACTAACTTTTAACAACAAACAGAAAATTATTAAAAGACATAGAATTTGGAAACTAAACAACATGCTCCTTAAGAACCACTGGGTCAGACACTCACTCAAACAGGAAATTCAAATGTTCCTGGAAACTAATGAAAATGAAGACACAACCTATCAAAATATTTGGGACACAGCTAAAGCAGTACTGAGAGGGAAACTTATAGCTATACAATCACATATTAAACACCAAGAAGAAGCCCAAATGAACGAACTTACTACACACCTCAAGGACTTAGAGGAAGAGGAACAAAGGAACCCTAAAGCAACCAGAAGGACAGAAATCACTAAAGTTAGAGCAGAAATAAACAACATCGAAAATAAAAGAACCATACAAAAGATCAATGAAGCCAAATGTTGGTTCTTTGAAAGATTAAACAAAATTGACAAACCCCTAGCCAGACTCACCAAACAAAAAAGAGAGAAGACTCAAATTAATAGAATTGTCAACGATACAGGAGATATCACAACTGACACCACAGAAATCCAGAGAATTCTGCGAAACTTCTATAAAGAACTATATGCCACCAAGCTAGAGAATCTGGAAGAAATGGAACAATTCCTAGAAACCTATGCACTTCCAAAACTGAACCAAGAAGAACTAAAAAATCTAAATGCACCAATCACAGACAAAGAAATTGAAACCGTTATTAAGAATCTCCCCAACAACAAAAGTCCTGGACCAGATGGCTTCACAAACGAATTCTACAAAACTTTCAGGAAACAGTTAATACCCATACTTCTTAAGCTATTCCATAAAATTGAAGAAACAGGAATACTCCCTTCCACCTTTTATGAAGCCAACATCACCCTGATACCAAAAGCTGATAGGGACAGAACAAAAAAGGAAAACTACAGACCAATATCTCTGATGAACATAGATGCCAAAATATTAAACAAGATCTTGGCCAACCGGATACAGCAACACATCAAAAAGATTGTTCATCATGACCAAGTGGGATTCATCCCAGGAATGCAAGGCTGGTTCAACATCCGTAAATCAATCAATGTCATTCATCACATCAATAAAAGCAAAGCCAAAAACCACATGATTATCTCAATAGATGCAGAGAAAGCCTTTGACAAAATCCAACACCCATTCATGCTCAAAACTCTACAAAAAATGGGAATAGATGGGAAATTCCTCAAGATAGTGGAGTCTATATATAGCAAACCTACAGCCAACATCATACTCAATGGAGAGAAGCTGAAAGCATTCCCCCTCAGATCAGGGACTAGACAGGGCTGCCCACTGTCACCGTTACTCTTCAACATAGTATTGGAAGTTCTTGCCATAGCAATCAGGCAAGAGAAAGAAATCAAAGGGATACAGATTGGAAGGGAAGAAGTCAAGCTCTCACTATTTGCAGATGATATGATAGTATACATAGAAAGACCTAAAGAATCCAGTAGAAAATTACTGGAAGTTGTTAGGCAATATAGCAAGGTATCAGGCTACAAAATCAATGTACAAAAATCAGTGGCATTTCTTTATGCAAACACTAAATCTGAAGAAGAAGACATCCAGAAATCACTCCCATTCACTGTTTCAGCAAAATCAATCAAATACCTAGGAATAAAGTTGACCAAAGAAGTGAAAGACTTGTATGCTGAAAACTATGAGTCGCTACTCAAGGAGATAGAAACTGATACCAAGAAATGGAAAGATATCCCATGCTCATGGATTGGAAGAATAAATATCATCAAAATGAACATTCTCCCCAGAGCCATATACAAATTTAATGCAATACCCATCAAAGTTCCACCAAGCTTCTTTAAGAGAATAGAACAAACACTACAATCATTTATCTGGAACCTGAAAACACCTAGAATTGCCAAAACCATCTTGAGGAAAAGAAACAGAAATGGAGGCATCACACTCCCAGACCTTAAACTATATTATAAAGCCATCATCATCAAAACAGCATGGTACTGGAACAAAAATAGGCACACAGACCAGTGGAACAGAATTGAAAGCCCAGAAGTAAATCCCAACACCTATGGGCATCTAATCTTTGATAAGGGGGCCCAAAGGATTAAATGGAAGAAGGAGGCTCTCTTCAATAAATGGTGCTGGGAAAACTGGGTTGAAACATGCAGAAGAATGAAATTGAACCACTTTATCTCACCAGAAACAAAAATCAACTCCAAATGGATCAAAGACCTAGATGTCAGACCAGAAACAATCAAATACTTAGAGGAAAACATTGGTAAAACACTTTCCCATCTACACCTCAAGGATATCTTTGATGAATCAAACCCAATTGCAAGGAAGACCAAAGTAGAAACAAACCAATGGGACTACATCAAATTGAAAAGCTTCTGCACATCCAAAGAAACAATTAAACAAACAGAGAGACCCCTCACAGAATGGGAGAAGATCTTCACATGCCAGACATCAGACAAGAAACTAATCACCAAAATATATAAAGAGCTCAGCAAACTTAGCCGCAAAAAAGCAAATGACCCCATCCAAAAATGGGCAGAGGAAATGAACAAAACACTCACCACAGAGGAGATCCAAAAGGCTAACAAACATATGAAAAACTGCTCTAGGTCACTGATTGTCAGAGAAATGCAAATTAAGACAACACTGAGATACCACCTCACTCCTGTAAGAATGGCATACATCAAAAAGGACAGCAGCAACAAATGCTGGAGAGGATGTGGGGACAGAGGAACCCTTTTACATTGCTGGTGGGAATGTAAATTGGTACAGCCTCTGTGGAGAGCAGTCTGGAAAACCCTCAGAAGGCTAGACATGGACCTTCCATATGACCCAATAATTCCTCTCCTGGGGTTATACCCCAAGGACTCCATAACACCCAACCAAAAAGAGGTGTGTACTCCTATGTTCATAGCAGCACAATTCATAATAGCTAAAACCTGGAAGCAACCCAGGTGCCCAATAACAGATGAATGGCTGAGAAAGCTGTGGTATATATACACAATGGAATACTATGCAGCTATCAAGAACAATGAACCCACCTTCTCTGACCCATCTTGGACAGAGCTAGAAGGAATTATGTTAAGTGAACTGAGTCAGAAAGTTAAAGATGAGTATGGGATGATCCCACTCATCAACAGAAGCTGACTTAGAAGATCTGAAAGGGAAACTAAAAGCAGGACCTGATCAAATTGTAAGTAGGGCACCAAAGAAAAAACCCAGTGGTGAGGGGTAGACATGTAGCTTTCTGGGCCAGTGGGGGGTGGGAATGGGCGGGAGGGATGGGTCACGGTCCTTTGGTGATGGGAATGGTGTTTATGTACACTCCTAGCAAAATGTAGACATATAAATCAGTAGTTAATTAATATGAGAGGGGGAAATCAATTGTATGTCTCAAAGGTTCTCAGGAGACAAACTGAATCTTTTTAATATATAGGCTACGTATTTGATATGCGGACTCTCTCAAAAGCCTAGACCAAGTAGATTGGAGGCTTCCAATAGCACAGCTATATACAAGATACTGGGTACTGTACAGCAAACCATAACAAAGGGACTTTTCAAAGTTAACCCAATTAACAAACAATGTGATGATAATATTAACTATTGATTGTCTTTTTGAACCCTAAGACAGCAGGAACCTCACATCTTCACTATAGAGCCCCTACTTCCCCCAGTCCTGGCACCCATGGATAGGGCTCACTTTCCCGTATGCTTCTCCCAATCCATACCAAATAATATTGCATCCGCCGATCACAACCTAACCAAAGCAACGATTGCCATCACAACATGCTTCACCTCAGAGTGTATCCAGAGACTTCACGTGTGGAATGACAACCCTTCAGCTTCATTACTCGGGTGAGACCTTTCCTTTTATAGTACACTCTAATTTCATCTCAGGTAGTTCACTTTCTAACAAAGTCCCATAACCTAGACATACACCAGTTTCTGTGAGAGAGAGCGTATGCGCACACGTATCCATAAACTACTGCAAAATATATACCTGAAAGCAGGATTACACTAGAGTTTGCAGTGAGTACCTCCCCAACACTTCCTCTCCACTATTCCAATCTTGGGATCCATGTTTGCTCAACAAATTGTTTGGCTTTGTATGTTAACTCTCTTTTCAATCACCAGGTTCCAGATGCCACCAGGATGCTGGCTAGGCTTCCCTGGATTGAAGACCCCACCAATGTGTCCTGGAGCTCAGCTTCCCCAGAGACACACCTTACTAGGGAAAGAGAGAGGCAGACTGGGAGTATGGACCGACCAGTCAACGCCCATGTTCAGCGGGGAAGCAATTACAGAAGCCAGACCCTCTACCTTCTGCAACCCTCAACGACCCTGGGTCCATGCTCCCAGAGGGCTAGAGAATGGGAAGGCTATCATGGGAGAGGGTGGGTTATGGGGATTGGGTGGTGGGAATTGTGTGGAGTTGTACCCCTCCTACCTTATGCTTTTGTTCACTAATCCTTTCTTAAATTAAAAATTTAAATAAAAAAATAAAAAAAAAATAAAAAAAAAAAACAAAGATAAAATTTCCAGATTTAAGGGGCTGGGCAGTAGCACAGTGGGCTAATACACATGGCGCAAAGCCCAAGGACCAATGCAAGAATCCCTGCTCGAGCCCCCAGCTCCCCACCTATAGGGGAGTCGCTTCACAGGCAGTGAAGCAGGTCTGCAGGTGTCTATCTTTCTCTCCCCCTCTGTCTTTCCCTCCTCTCTCCATTTCTCTCTGTTCTATCCAGCACAACAGCAGCAATGACAACAGTTACAACAACGACAACAAAATGGGAAAAATGGCCTCTAGGAGCTGTGGATTCATAGTGCAGGCACCGAGCCCCAGCCATAACCCTGGAGGCAGGAGAGAAAAAAAAAGAAGAAGAAGTAGCATGTTCTCTGGACTACTTTATATACAGACACTCTTCTCTCATCAGATTCAGAATTTTATTTTTTATTTTTTGGTAGGGGGCTAGACTGGCTAAACAGTTTAGTATCAAATGTTTCATAAATAAATTAGTTGCAACATAGGATTTCAACACAAAAATGTACTTTGGTTCCCAATATTCCCCATACCAAGTCACATAAAACCCAGGGGGTATTATCGAACAGTCAATGTTGGTTATATTTTGTTGTACTTCTATTACAAATATTTTCACCACATGTTTTAAAAATGTGTCACAGAATAGATAATGCACCAGAAAGTGTGAGTAATGGCCCACATTTTTTTTAATTTAAGAAAGCAGACATTAACAAAACCATAGAATAAGAGGGGTACAATTCCACACAATTCCCATAACCCAATCTTCATATCCCATCCCCTCCCCTGATAGCCTTCCCATTCTATATCTCGCTGGGAGTATAGATCCAGGGTCGTTGTGAGTTGCAGAGGGTGGAAGATCTGATTTCTGTAATTGCTTCCCCACCGAACATGGGCGTTGTCTGGTCGATCCATACTCCCAGTCTAATGGCCCACATTTTAACTAGCTTAATAGATTTAAAAAATCAGGTGGCAATTTGAAACTTGACTACATGGTTAAAGTACAATTTACAGAGGGACTGTAAATTTGAAGATTTTTACTGGCTTTGTTAATTTTTATGAAACAAGAATTTAATTTTTGCTTTTTTATTATTAGTGATTTAATAGCAGTTACAAAAGTATAAGATTTCAGGACTAGAGATGTGCTCTAGTGTGTGTGTGTGTGTGTGTGTGTGTGTGTGTGTGTGTGTGTGTGTGTGTGTGTGTCTGTACCTACCACCAAAGTTCTCTGTCCACCACCTTAAGCCCAGGGCCTCATGCATGTGAGGTCTGCATTCTACTGATAAGCCACATCCTTGGCCTGATGTTTTATTGTATTTTATGAGAGTGAGAAAGCTCTCTTTCACCAGACATGGAGTTCACTTATTTTTGCCTTGTTGCTTTTTCCTGTGCTACCAGGGATCAATCCCAGGGCCTCACATATATATGACGTTTGCTTTACTACTACTATATGACATTTGCTTTACTACCTCTCTGGGCTCTTAAGTAGTTTTATTTTACATTACACTAAAAATTAAATGCTTTTCTTTTTTAAAACAGTTTTATTATCTTTATTTATTGGATAGAGACAGTCAAAAATTGAGAGGGAAGGAGGTGATAGAGAGAGACGGAGAGACACCTGCAACAGTATTTCACCACTGGCAAAGATTTTCCCCCTGCAGGTAAGGACCAGGGTCTTGAACCCGGGTCCTTGCACATTGTAACAACTGAGCTCAACCAGATATGCCACCACCCATCCCCTTAGAAATTATTCTTAATTATGTTCTATTGTGGAAAATTTCAGGAGCACAAACACCCCATTAAATTAGTGATGCCATGAAACACACAATAAATACAAGCTCTTAATAATCCTTCTTCTGAGTTGAGGAAAAAATTGAGTGAAAGAACCATAGTGTATTAGATGCCAACAACATTAGACAGAATTCATTCAAGTTCTCACGCACTTAATCATTAAGTCACTTATTCATCAACACTGAGTGTCTTTTTAGCAGGAGGAACTGAGCTTGATACCAGGGCCTCAACAGTAACTCCTAAGTTTGGTCATGATTAGAAGCTAGTGAAGAACATTGACAAGTAAACCACATTTGACGCAGAAGCAATTATATTGATACTGGAGATATTGGGGAATATGATATTAATTACAGACTCCCTTCCAAGAAAGTTCATATTCTAATTATACCAACATCTAGTATACAATTTCAGAGGGTTCCAGGACCCTCAAACATTCATCCACAGACCACTTAAGTGTCACCACAGAGTAGGAACATCTGGTTTACAGAGTCTCACTAATTTGTATTTGTGGTGCCCAAGCATAGGGCAGCAGCAAAAAAAAAAAAAAAAAAAAAAGGGTTTCAGTGGCTTGTGGATAATTTCTGTAGGTAATTTTTGTCCTATAAGGGTTGATTAAAAAAATTAAAAAACACCAGCTGCCTTTTATGGAAAGTAAGTTCTGGATACTCAGCTTCAATTTCAGCAACTCAAGCCCTCCTACATACACAAAAGTGTCTGTATGTAAGGTGCTAGTCTGACAAGCACAAAGACATCTTTATTTAACTAGTTCACAAATCTGATCATCTAATATAAGAATGGATTATATGATAAGAAGACTGACAAACAGAGATGAGTATTTTAAAATATCTGCTGTGATAATTGTCATCATTATGGAAATACAAAATCAAACCACAGTAAGTAATTCACCTTACAGCTGTAAGAATGGCCTACATCAACAAAACAGGGAATGAAAGGAATTGGCAAGAATGTGGAGAAAAGGGAACTCTTGGACACTGTTGGGAATGCAAGCTGGAGCAACTACTATGGGAAAATGTATGGAGCGTGTATAAACAAATAAAAATGGAAGCATCTTGTAGCTCAGCAATATCACCCCTAGGCATATATCCACAGGGCATGGAAGGACTAATTCGAAGGAATACATGCATCCCTATATTCACTGATGCATTATTTACAATAGCCAATGAATGGAGGCAGCTTAAATACCCACTGGCTGATGACTAGATGAAGAAGTCAAGGGGTACAATGCTCAGTGGTGAAGAAGGACTTAAGCTGGTGGTGTGCAGACACCAAACATGGAAGAATGAGAAAGTGTACCTATGTGACAACTGCCTTGTTTTTATTACACTAATAAAAGGGTATGGGGAAGTTGTATATTCAATATAATACTACTCTGCTCTTTAAAAAATACACCACTGTTTGGGACAACATGAATAGACCTGCAGATGACTGTGTTAAATGAAATATGTAATAACTAAAGCAAATGAATTTGTGGGGGGGGGAAGGGCCCCAGATCAAATCAACGGGGTTTACAGTCAACAATATTTATACACTTTCCCCATATTTGGGAACTAATCTCTTCCCTGATCCAGCTTTCTAGCCCTTTGTCCAGCCATGACATCATCTCCCCAGACAATAACCTGGGTTCATCTGCATATCAGATGTTAGGCTCAGGCAAAAACTAGTAATGTCATGGGCCCTTTGGAATATAACTAATACAGACCTACTAGCTATTTCCATAACAGAGACCCCAAACTCCATCTGCAATATTCTAGCCTTTAGGTTCATGATTAATCAACAATTTTTATGGCTTTATATGTTAACCCCTTTTCAGCCACCAGGTTCCAGATGCTACCATGATGCCAACCGGACTTCCCTGGCCAGACAATTCCACCAATGTGTCCTAGAGCTCCACTTCCCCAGAGCCCTGCCCCACTAGGGAAAGAGAGAGACAAGCTGGGAATATGAATCAACCTATCAACGCCCATGTTCAGCAGGGAAAGCAATTACAGAAGGCAGACCTTCCACCTTCTGCACCCCATAATGACCCTAGGTCCATACTCCCACGGAGTTAAAGAATAGGAAGGCTATCAGGGGAGCGGATGGGATACGGAGCTCTGGTGGTGGGAATTGTACCTCTCTTATCCTATGGTTTTGTCAGTGTTTCCATTTTAAAAATAAATATATTGAAACAAATGGTGGGGACAGCTAAACAGTCTTTTTTTTTTTTTTTAATTGCCACCAGTTATTGCTGGGACTCAGTGCGTGCATGATGAAAACAGAGCACCTAAAGGGTTGTTTTTTGTTTGTTTGTTTGTTTGTTTTTGTCTTTTTGATAGAACATAGAAAAACTGACAGGGAAAGGGAGATGGGAGGAAAGGGATACCTATAGCCCTGTTTCCCCAGTGTAGGTAGAGACCAGGCTTGAAGCGGGGTCCTTGCACACAGTAATGTGTGCACTCTTCCAGGTGTGTCATTGACTCCTGTGGCCCCACCAACTGCCTCTTAGACTTTGTGAGAACTATGATGGTCTTGCAGAAGTCGAGGCATAGGGCACTGTTGCAGTGTGGTCACTTATACACATCCTAAAGGAATATAAAATGATGCCCCTGAAATCTCATGATTTTGTAAAACACTGTTAAATGACTAATAATATGTTTTAAATATATATATTGGCTGTAGTAAACAAAAGATATATTTCAATTATTCATTTAATTCAAAATTAAATCTTTATGTGCAACTTAAATCTTCACTTTTAAATATATTTAAAGTTGCCAATGTAGAGGCTATTATTTAAACTAGTAGATGAAAAATCAGGTGATATTTCAAATGTCAATTCAAACTTTTCCTAAATTTAATTAGAATGTAACGTTTACTTCCTTATCCATAATAATAAAAACACCCAGTTAAAATACAATTAGATACCTAGACTTAGTCACACCTGAGAATGAAGTTAAGGTTCAAATATAAAGCTCCAAGAAATAACTAATACAAGCTAATACAAGAAGTGATACTGCTTCACAAAACAGATTGACTTTATTGAATGAGAAATTAAGGCTAAAGTTCCCAGAAGGGGAAGCAGGATTTATGGGGAAATTTGCATAATCCTGCAATTAAAGCTGTCCATCTCTATCAATCTTAATATTTATCCTATCAAACTTTTGTTTTTAATTTATCCAAATACAATTTTGTAAGTGCAAAGGAACAAGAAAACATTTTCCATTCATTTAATACCCTATTAATTTACACATTTATCATTTATGCTTTCACCCACCCAATCAATTTCATAACTAGTTATGGTGAAATTCTTATATGTCAAGTTCAAGGGATGGGAAAGGGACCTGGCTGGAGAAGTGAATAAGGGAGGTGATAGGAAAAATGTGTCAAGAGATGTAAGCAGAAACCTGAATGGTTATGTTGATGGAGAGCAGAGATCAGATTTCTTGCAAATGTAAAATTATTCTGTTCAAACATTTTATTAAGGGAAGTATAGAGACTGACATATTTTAAGTCAACCCACTCCTTTTAAATATGAAACTTCTGTCCTACTTCAACTGCTGTAAGAGCTCAGTCAAAACTTATCCTTTCATGTTTCTATTTCCTTATACCAGTCCTTGCTCTTTGTGCCACCTGCGCTTAACCCACTATGCTACCACCTGACTCCCTATGTTTCTATTTCCTATGCTCAGAATTTCCTTCCTTTACATTCCATTACTCATTCATTCATTGCAGAGCCAAAGCCTCATGCATGAACATTTTCATGTTTCCAGATCGATACTGTGAGACACAGGGTAAAAAGTAGTGAGATGCCGAGTAAGGGAGAGATACCACAGCACCCATTCATTGGGGAAACTGACGATCCTTCCTAGCTGACTGAATCCACATGGATCCCAGTCACTTTCAAAGCCAGCAACAAGCAGCTCCTGACAGCTTTCAACCTGACGCTGTTGACTGGCTATGGAAGAAGGGCAAATGCTAGAAGAAGAAGACCACAGCACCTCTGCTGTGGTAAGCAGGACTGGACACGTGGTACAGCAAGCTCGCTCTCTCCAGTCCTGGAAATCATGAGTTTACAACAATGAATTTTTTAATAGAATAGTAGTTGGAGAATCTGAATTTCACAAGATTTTAAGGTAATTCAGGAAAAATAAATGGGATAAATAAAATAAAATCAGAAAAGTCTACTGAGATCAGTCAGAGAGACTGTTAGTTGCCATGACTAGGTGACTATGAAAACACTTAGTCCACTTTACAAGACAACTCTAAGGGTCTGTCCATTTATGGATCTCCTTTTAACACTAGTCACAAAACCATGATCTTACATTATGTACTGGCTGTTTTCCTCACAGTTCTTCTAGTAGGTCCCCAGTATTGCCTCCTTTCCCCTGTAAACTTTCATTTTTGGTCTTATCACTAAAGTCCAACAATGTTTCATATAACCAAATGTATCAAGGAATTTCTTTAAATTAAACACAATAAGCAATATATTTTTTTAATTTTTTGTTATCTTTATTGGATAGAGACAGCCAGAAATTGAGAGAAGGGGAGATAGAGATAGAGATAGAGAGATAGATAGACAGACAGAGACACCTGCAGCACTGCTTCACCACTCGCAAAGCTTTCCTCCAACAATAAGCAATATTTATTGCAAGGGAACTAAAGAAAAGGAAAGTATCAGGGAAGACAGAACAGAGGGCAAGAAAAAAAAACAACTAAAAATATAACAGGTAAAGTACTAAGTAAAACTCTGAATACAATGTTTACTGTTAGCTCCCAATTAAAGTGACTTTAGAAGACTCATAAACAGTTGTTGAAAACCATGTGTTATAGCCATCTTCAACAAATATAATGGTTACTAGACACCAAACAAGATTTTATCATACTGACATATGCTGGCACTCCCGTGGAGGGGATCCAGCCAGGGGGCAAGCCACCAAACCTCCCTCACCGACTCTCAGGGCCCAGTGATTCAGACAGGTGGCTTAGGGGAATATTTTGATACAAACACTCGGTTTATTTTGGAATGGGTACAGGTTTATATAGAGAGTTAAACAAAGAACATTTTTCAAATATGTCAGAAATTACAGGTTTCTTAAAGGTCAGCTTGCCCCTATGGTAGGGGGCTGGGATGACAAGAACTGATGAGATACATAAAGGTCAAGACAATTAAGTCTCCATGATGCAGGCATTTTAATTATCCAGATGCATTTGAGAGAAGCATAGGGGTTAAACCAGTAAGGTGAGGTAGAGAAAATAACAACAAAACTTGATGTAAATCATAGATATCAAAGGACACAAGGAAATAAAATTTGGGGGCTTTTCATTGCCGGATGTATGATAGAGTGTGTTCTCCTATAAGATCAAAAGGTGAAGTGGATGTGTGAACTTTGAGTGAACCCTAAAGCAGGCAACCATTTGGCCTGCTCCTAGCAGGGAGAAACTAAGTGTGAGAGGCCTATAGGCTTTCTGTGAGCTTGGGAGATTAACAAGGAGAAACTGAGTCTGGGAGACTTTTCCCTCTTGGCTCATCTCTAAGGAGAGAGGCTACCAAGTGGGGTGTCTTTCCAGACCTCCATCCAAGGATGGGAGAGCTTCCCTAAGCTCTACCAAGTTTTCACATAGTCCCAAAGACATATACTGTTTCATGTCATCTGTATATCAGATAGGTGGATACTATCATAATCCCATATTCTAAGATGGAAACTGAAGTAAACTGGCTCCAGAAGTTGAAAACATTATCCAGACATTGTTTTCACACTTTGATGAGGATAAGAGTCACTTAGAGAAGTTGGTTCAAACACAAGAATGCCCATTTTCTGCCCATTCAAGTTTATTTTTTGACTTGCCTATTCAATAAACTTTAATCTTTTCTGTCCCTTTGCCTGCTGCCTGTAGACTTGTGTTGTTTGGTCTTCCATATATTTTGAGACAAATACCGTCAAAATGTGTCTTTACCCTTTATCAACGTGCTTCCACACAAGGACTGAAGCCCCTTCCCCTAAGCTGGATAACAGCAGGGAGGACTTCTAAAGAAGCAATCTAAGATCTACAGTCTAATACTTATTCCATTAATTGGATTGTCAAAGATCTGGGTTGTCATAGATCTGGGTCCCCAAAAAGGAGAGGTGAAGGAGATTCTACAATTTCAAAGTAATACATACAGTCCCTCTTTCTTTATAACTTGTTCTCAACTGCAGCTGAACTGCTCTACACCCCTCTTCTGCCCTGCAGACAGCAACTCTGAAGACCAAACTTCAGTTCCAGGGGGACAGCACAGTAAGTTTCTAAATCAAACTTTAATTCATGAGGCCCCACATATCCTGGGTTCAGTCACCACCATATGCCAAGACTGATCTCTGATCAGTCTCTCTCTCTTTTCCCACTCCCTACACCTCCTTCTTTCTCTCCTTTTATACTAAAATATATCAAGAAAAAAATTCCATTCTTATAGAAGTTAAGAAAATCCCAAAAGACCAAAACAATCTCTCCTTTAAAAAAACTGAATCATGGGCCAGGCAGAGGTACATCTGGTTGAGCTCACTTGTTACCATGCACAAGGACTGGGGTTCAAGTTCCTGGCCCCCACCCATGGGGGTGGAGGGAGAAGCTTCACTGGTTGTGAAGCAGTGTTGCGGGTATCTCTCTTTTTCTCTCCTTCTCTACTACCCCTTTCTCGGGGTTTCTATCTCTATCCAATACTGAATAATTTAAATTGAATAAAATATAATGCCACCTGCTGCTAAAAGAATAACCCTAAATCACTGATCTGGAGAGCTTAAAAATAAATAAATAACGATAACGGAAAATTTAAAGTAGCAACATGGAAAAACCAAAAAGACTAACAGGGAAACCAGAAACTTCCAGGAAATGCCCCATCAAGTGAAAGAACAACTTTCTAGTATCCAATATTAGAGATATGAATGATTGTGGTTCTTTGACAGATAATTTACAGTTTCTATAGTATGCCTAACCCATCCTATTTTATTTTATTTTATTTTTAACCAGAGAACTGCTTAGCTCTGGCTTATGGTGGTACTGGTGACTTTGACTGGTGACCTGTGACTTTGGAGCCTTAGGCATGACAGTCTCTTTGTATAACCATTATGCTACACACACACACACACACACACACACACACACACACACACACACACACACGCTATTTCTAAGCCTTGCTCTAGATGAAAAAGTCTGTCCAGAGCAGTAAACCCCTGGTAAGGAAGAGAAAGAAAGAAAGAAAGAAAGAAAGAAAGAAAGAAAGAAAGAAAGAAAGAAAGAAAGAAGGAAAGAAAGAGAAGAGAGAGAGGGAGGGAGGAAGGAAGAAGGAAGGAAGGAAGGAAGGAAGGAAGGAAGGAAGGAAGGAAGGAAGGATAACTGAACCAATCCCATCAAAATTCCACCAAGCTTCTTTAAGAGAATAGAACAAACACTACAATCATTTATCTGGAACCTGAAAACACCTAGAATTGCCAAAACCATCTTGAGGAAAAGAAACATAAATGGAGGCATCACACTCCCAACCTTAAACTATATTATAAAGCCATCATCATCAAAACAGCATGGTACTGGAACAAAAATAAGCACACAGACCAGTGGAACAGAATTGAAAGCCCAGAAGTAAATCCCCACACCTATGGGCATCTAATCTTTGATAAGGGGGCCCAAAGGATTAAATGGAAAAAGGAGGCTCTCTTCAATAAATGGTGCTGGTAAAAATGGGTTGAAACATGCAGAAGAATGAAATTGAACCACTTTATCTCACCAGAAACAAAAATCAACTCCAAATGGATCAAAGACCTACATGTCAGACCAGAAACAATCAAATACTTAGAGGAAAACATTGGTAAAAACACTTTGCCACATACACCTTAAGGACATCTTTGATGAACCAAACCCAATTGCAAGGAAGACTAAAGCAGAAACAAACCAATGGGACTACATCAAATTGAAAAGCTTCTGCACATCCAAAGAAACTATTAAACAGAGAGACCCCTCACAGAATGGGAGAAGATCTTCACATGCCATACATCAGACAAGAAACTAATCACCAAAATATATAAAGAGCTCAGCAAAATTAGCACCAAAAAAGCAAATGACCCCATCCATAAATGGGCAGAGGATATGAACAAAACATTCACCTCAGAGGAGATCTAAAAGGCTAACAAACATATGAAAAACTGCTCTAGGTCATTGATTGTCAGAGAAATGCAAATTAAGACAACACTAAGATATCACCTCACTCCTGTAAGAATGGCATATATCAAAAAGGACAGTAGCAACAAATGCTGGAGAGGATGTGGGGACAGAGGAACCCTTTTACATTGCTGGTGGGAATGTAAATTGGTACAGCCTCTGGGGAGAGCAGTCTGGAAAACTCTCAGAAGGCTAGACATGGACCTTCCATATGATCCAGTAATTCCTCTCCTAGGGATATACCCCAAGGACTCCATAACACCCAACCAAAAAGAGGTGTGTACTCCTATGTTCATAGCAGCACAATTCATAATAGCTAAATCCTGGAAGCAACCCAGGTGCCCAACAACAGATGAGTGGCTGAGAAAGCTGTGGTATATATACACAATGGAATACTATGCAGCTATCAAGAACAATGAACCCACCTTCTCTGACCCATCTTGGACAGAGCTAGAAGGAATTATGTTAAGTGAGCTAAGTCAGAAAAATAAAGATGAGTATGGGATGATCCCACTCATCAACAGAAGTTGAGTAAGAAGATCTGAAAGAGAAACTAAAAGCAGGACCTGATCAAATTGTAAGTAGGGCACCAAAGTAAAAACCCTGTGGTGAGGGGTAGACATGCAGCTTCCTGGACCAGTGGGGGGTGGGAGTGGGTGGGAGGGATGGGTCACAGTCTTTTGGTGGTGGGAATGTTGTTTATGTACACTCCTAGCAAAATGTAGACATATAAATCAGTAGTTAATTAATATGAGAGGGGTAAAATCAGTTGTATGTCTAAAGTTTCTCAAAACACAAACTGAATCTTTTTAATATATAGACTGTGTATTTGATATGCAGACTCTCTCAAAAGCCTAGACCAAGTAGATTAGAAGCATCCAATAGCACAGCTATATACAAGATACTGGATACTGTACAGCAAACCATAACAAAAGGACTTTTCAAAGTTAACCCAATTACCAAATAATGTGATAACATTAACTATCGATTGTCTTTTTGAACCCTAAGAGAGCAGGAACCTCACATCTCCACTATAGAGCCCCTATTTCCCCCAGTCCTGGAACCCTTAGATAGGGCCCACTTTCCCGTATGCGTCTCCCAATCCAAACCAAATAATATTGCATCCGCCGATCACAACCTAACCAACGCAACGATTGCCACCTCAACATGCTTCACCTCAGACTCCGTCCAGAGACTTCACATGTGGAATCACAACCCTTCGGCTTCGTTACTCGGGTAAGACCTTTCCTTTTATAGTACACTCTGATTTCATCTCAGGTAGTTCACTTTCTAACAAAGTCCCATAACCTAGATATACACCAGTTTCTGTGAGAGAGAGCTGATGTTCACAAGTATCCATTAACTACTGCAAAATATATACCTGAAAGCAGAAGTACATTAGAGTTTACAGTGAGTACCTCCTTAACACTTCCTCTCCACTATTCCAAGCTTGGGATCCATGATTGCTCAACAAATTGTTGGGCTTTGTATGTTAACTCTCTTTTCAATCACCAGGTTCCAGATGCCACCAGGATGCTGGCCAGGCTTCCCTGGATTGAAGACCCCACCAATGTGTCCTGGAGCTCAGCTTCCCCAGAGACACACCCTACTAGGGAAAGAGAGAGGCAGACTGGGAGTATGGACCCACCAGTCAACGCCCATGTTCAGCGGGGAAGCAATTACAGAAGCCAGACCTTCTACCTTCTGCAACCCTCAATGACCCTGGGTCCATGCTCCCAGAGGGCTAGAGAATGGGAAAGCTATCAGGGGAGGGGGTGGGTTATGGAGATTGGGTGGTGGGAATTGTGTGGAGTTGTACCCCTCCTACCTTATGTTTTTGTTAATTAATCCTTTCTTAAATAAAAAAATTTTTTAAAAAATTTAAAAAATAAAAAAAAGAATAACTGAACCAAGTAAGAAATCAAACAAAGAAAAATTGTTGAACACAGGGAAATAAAACAAATAACCTATTGAGGTCTTCCCCTCAAGCTTTCGTCAGACTTGAGTGAAATAAGCCAGAAGGAGAAAGATGCATACTGGATAACCTCACTCCTATATGGGATAGTCCTAAAAAACAGAAAGCAAAGAACAACATGAGACAAATCCTCAGTGGACTGTGTAGTCTATTAAAGTTGATTTGGGGACTTGGGGGGGGGGAAGGGAGGAGCACTAAGGGGATATTGGAGACCATAGTCCCTATGGTAGAACAAAATAATGGTCTGATGGAGTGAGAATGATACTGACAGCTATCCTGAGGAGAGGTAGACACATATTCTCCTTACAGCTACAATCCTGTGAATTCCCTCAACAAAGTGATACTGAAGTTGAAAAATACACAAGCAAAATATTTACAAAAAGACCAGAAGAATGAGAAGAAGAAGCTGAGAGTGGGTTGGAGATGGTGAGTCAGGAAGAGAACTGTGTCATACCAATACAAGGCCCTGTGTTCAAGTCCCAGCTTCAAATTAAAGAGCATTTTAAAATAAAGGTGTACAAGAAATTGTGAGGTATTCAAGAGACTACTATTTCACCCTTTAAAAAAGTTGAAATCATGCCTCTTGAGATAAAGTGGAAAGAATTTAGGTGATTATGTCAAGTGAAATGAGAAAATGGATGATAATTACTAATTTTAATTATTCATATGTTCAGTAAGACTAACTAAAGCAAATAAACTGACAGTGAAAACAAAACTAATGCTTAGAAAACTATGGTGGTTAGAGGAGAAAGTAGGTGGGAGGAGTGGCTAGAAGCATCTTAGCCACTATGAGAGTTAGAGGAGTCATAGTGCAGGCACCAAAGCCATGCTGAGCCCCTAGTGGGAGGGAGGAGGAGAGGGAGAAGAATGAGAAGCAGCAGCAGCAGCTGTACCCCTAATGCTTTTGAGTATTTTAAACCAATGACATACGACAAAATGTATGATTAAATAAATGCATGCCAAATGGTTTGAATAAAAATAGGAAGTATGGGAGTCGGGCAGTAGCGCAGTGGGTTAAGCGCAGGTGGCACAAAATGTAAGGACTGGTGTAAGGTTCCCCACCTGCAGGGGAGTCGCTTCACAAGTGGTGAAGTAGGTCTGCGGGTGTCTATCTTTCTCTCCCCCTCTCTATCTTACCATCCTCTCTCCATTTCTGTCCTATCCAACAACATCAACAACAACAATAATAACTACAACAATAAAACAACAAGGGCAACAAAAAGGGAATAAATAAATAAACTTAAAAAAAAAGGAAGTGTGTGTGTGTGTGTGTGTGTGTGTGTGTGTGTGTGCGCACGCACACGCGCGCGAGGCGTATGTGTGTGTACGGGGGAGAAGCACAATGGTTATGCAAAAGACTTCATGCCCATGGCCTAGGTTCAATCTCCCACACCACAAGCCTGAGCTAAGCATGCTGGGCTGGGGAGGGATAAGGAAGTAGTCATGTTGGAGGAACCCACACATCAAGAAGCCAAGTAGACCCTCCAGTCAAAGCAACAGCAAACTAAGAGCCTCAGCCTAGAAGCACACACGGAAATGATAGCAAGCTCAGAAATGGGAGTCTTCCCCATTAAGTCCTTTAGATAAAGCTCTGGGTTGACAACTAAATTGCAGTATTTTGGGACACATTTAAGTACGTAACCTGGCCAGTCTAAACTACAGATTTCTGTCCCATAGTCTTGGTGATAGAATTATATTGTTTTAAGACACCACTTGGGGACTGATTTGTGGATTATAATAGAGTACAAATACAAGTGGCTAATCTGCATGAAGCACATTTTATCTTTTTTTTTTCCATAAGTCTCTCTCCATTTAATGGAATGTGGCAGTTTCTTGTTACTGAAAGCAACAGACCCATACAATTCATACAGAAATTATTTCTTTCTGAAAACTAAAGTAGGGACTTTTTTTTTAATATGAAGTAGACACTTAATGGGTGCTTATTAACTGATTAGATTTTAATAGAGAAGGAAAGAAGTATAGCCTGTGGAAAAAGCAAAATGTCCAAAAAAGCATAAAAGACACAAGCTTTTCAACATTGTATCTCTTACATTGTAATTTGAGAGGTGATAAATGACACCAAACTAAGAAATCGGGGAAAGTATCTGGAGAATACACAGAAAAGGTCAGTTAGAAACAGGAGAGGAAAAACACAAAAGAACACTTGAACTGGGTGGGGTATATTGCAACTACTGCAACATAGTATGTTTTGAAACTCTAGTTGGGAGACTGAATTTCAGGGACTCATCTACGGGAGGAAGATATCCAGGAAGAAAAGATAGATAGATTGATAGGTAGATAGATAGATAGATAGACAGACAGACAGACAGATACAGATATATATAGAGAGATAGAGATATATAGTAGCAAATGTAGTAAGGCAGTAGTAACCTAGAAGATACCAATGACTTACAAAGACAGTAACAGAGCTGAAGATGCTGGAAATAAACTCATGGGAGACAGAATTAGAAGTTGTGCCTCTCCAGAGCTCTGGCCTACTGGACAAGGATAAAAACAGGTTGGAGGCATGGATCAACCTGCTAATGCCTATGTCCAGCAGAAAAGCAATTTCAAAAGCCAGAACTCCTACCTTCTGCACCCCCAAAACAACCTTAACCTATACTCCCAGTTAGGGAGAAGTGATAGGAGAAAGAAGATAAGAGGGCTCTGAACTCCAGCTTCATCTGGACCCAGAGAGAGGAAGAACAGAAGAGGGGCATATGGAGGTAGTAATGTCATGAATGGCTTGGAGGGGAAGAAAGGACTGGATCAGGAAGAAAAATGGGGTGATTATGTATAAATGTAGACAGACAGTTGTAGAGGTTATGGTTGGCCAATGTGGTGGCTTGCAGTGGGGCAACTGAAGATCCAGAACCCTGGTGATGGGAGTGGGATGGATTTATACCCCTGTTAACATGTAATTTTGTAAATCAATATTAAACCACTAATAAAATTTTAAAGGGAGGAGGGAGATTAGAAGTTGCCTGAGTAAGGTCATCAAGTATAAATTCTCTACATGGCAATAGGGTGGTTTTGAAAAAAGGACATTCACTGTATAATTAAAGGTGACTATCTCATTGGTCACTGAGTTATTTTAGCAAAAATACATAAATAAGTAAATTCAGACTTTTGTGTATTGAGAAATTTATTTTTGTGTCATTTTGTTTTATAAGAATGAGTCAGTTACGCTCAAAATATGAATAGAAGCTAATCAGGAAAAAAAAAAGTGTAGACGCTGAGGAAGCAACATAATAGTTATGCAAACAACTTGAAGTCTGAGGCTCAGGCTGAGTCTTTAAAGTCCCAAGTTAAATCCCCAACACCTCCAGAAGTCAGAGCTGAGAAAAAAATTAATAAAAATTGATTAATTAAAAAAATAAAAATGGAAGCTGTTACAGAAAAAAGAAGTGAATACTGGAGGGAAGTCATAAAGAAGAGGGAGCAGAAGAAATGTCACTTTCTTTAATAGTAACAAAAGAAGTAAAAACTTGGTTAAAAAAAAGTATAGTTTTGTGCGAAGGATACTGAAAGAACATTTGAGATCTCCTGTTTTATTCAATCAAGACTCAAAGGTCATCTTTTTACAGAGAAGGTTCAAGAATGGATTTAAGCACTTAAGGAAAATAGAAATGGTTCCCCATTGAAAGAGAAAAGGGAACTAAAGAAGGATAAAACAAATGAGTTTGGACATGGACTAGAGAAGTGGCAAGCAGAAGCATATTATTTTATGAGAGTTAGAAAGGACAGTTTATTAGACTTTTACTTGAAATGAGAACTCCAAAAGAGAATATTAACTGTACTATTAAAATGGCAAAGGATCTTAAAAACTGTGTTTTCTTATATCCCAAACACCCTCAAGTGCATGGCACATCAATTAAATGATAACTTTAAAGGTTGAATGCAATTATAATTGTCTGGGGAAATTATTTTATAAGCAAAAACTGTCCCTACAAATATGAAAATACACTTGAGGAAATACTTCCATTCCCTAAAGCAGAATGGTTTCTCTGAGTCCTTTTATATTCTCAGGAGACCTATAATATGCTGAGTTGGGTCTTCCTAAGTGTAGTTTGATACCAAAAAATATTTAAGATTTAGTGATTTATGTACTGAAAAACAAAGGAGGAGAACGAGGAGGAGGAGGAAACCAGAAGATCACTCTGACATGCAATGCCAGGAATCAAACTCTGGACCTCACCACACTCTATCCACTACACCACTTCCCGGGTCACTGACATATAATTCCTTGTGACACCATACATTTTTCATTCCAATCAGCAAGATCCTAGTGGTAACTAACAATGGAAAGAATGGCACAGAAGGAGATCTCACTGCTCTTAATTGTGGATGACAAGCAAAAATTTCTCAGGGAATTACATTTTGAATTACAGTAACTTGAGATTTCTAGTCATGTAGCTGGATTGTATGTTTTGTTTTTTTTCCCATCCCCTAGATTGTACGTTTTAAGTTGATTTTTCAGATAATATAAGGGAAGGCTTAACTAAGCAATAGTCTTCTAAATTCTATTACAAGGAAAATATTTCACCTGAGTGTTTAGAAACTATCTAAAAGCACCTCAGAGGCAACTGATAATATGGGAACACATTATGCTCTAATCACCAGCCCATGGCATCTACTCTAAGATCAACACTAAGGGGTCACTATGGCACATGAGCTTTGGCGTTCTAAGTTGAGATACTACAGCAAAGCCACACTTCAAAGCAATACAAACATTTACTCAAGTTCTCTGACATGAGAGTCTTCTTTTGGCTTCAGTATCCCTGCCCCTGTGTTAAGCAGTAGTAGTAAGAAGGGCAATTTTCACTGACCACCCCAGTTCTTTCTGCACAGCTCCCTGCCACCTCGTATAATCTCCTGTACTAGCTTGCTACCATCTTGTCGTCTACCACAAAAACCCTGTTGACCCAACAGCTCTGCCACAGTCTTAGGAACTCAAGGTAATGTTCTGCCTCTCAGCCTTGTCTTCTCTGAATGATACCACATGAATGTGGACTATCTGCCTTAAATTTCATGTTCAGATTTACTCCCTAAAAACTATCATCTAGATGATACTAGGAAGCATAACCTGAGGACCTCAACTCAGTAGTGGTTTTTTCCTGCCTGCTCAGAAGCTCATATCAGGCCTCACAGCTCACTTGGAATCTCATATCCATAGGGAATAATATAATGACTCATCTGTCTGATAAGATTAACCAGCAACTAATAAAAAAATAAGCCTCGCTCCAGCAACAAGAAAATATTGTTCCATGAAAGAAATGCACACAAGTTTTCTTTTATGAAGGGAACTTCTCCTATTGCAAAGCCAGTATGGCCTTCTGTATCTATAGAACCACACTACCATCCCATTAGTGCTACTCTTGATCTTTTCAGCTTCCATAACTCCAGAACAGACCTAAGGACATGTCAGGCATTAAGCCAACTCCCCTGAATTCCTGATACTATGGCCTATTTACATAATCATTGTTTTGCCTGAAAGATCCCCACCCAATTCCATACCTTTGTTTGATCTATCTTCTTTCTACCTCGAGACCCGCCCTGCCTACAGGGTAACATTATTCCCACTGGTTAAAACCTTCACAACAGTTGCTAAGAAGTTTCTACCTTAGCCCACCTTTTCCTTTACTCCACCCCCTTTCCTAGCCATTTCCTTTTCCAACTTGCCACTTCCTGTTCTACCCTATAAAAGCATTGTCTCTGATCAATAAAGACACATTGTGTTCCCAATCCACAAGTTCATGGTCTCTCTCCCACATCACTGAGTAAGCAGCAGCCCAAGCTCGCTCCGGTCGAGTTCTCTCCAACCCAGAGAGTATGTGCCTGGGAAGAAGGCACCCCTACACTAGCCCGGCAAGGACATATTGCCAGTCCCTGTTCAGACACCAGTTGCCAGTCTAGTTTCATGGGTGGTAGAGAGACAACCAGGGACTCATGGCTGAGCTGGGAAGCAGTATCTCGTTTATTAATCAGATACATCACCTTTATGCATCTCTTCACCAGAAGTGGCAGGGAAAGGAAAATGAGTAGGAGAGGAGGTGGAGCAAAAAAAGAGCATGAACAGAACATAGAAAGCTTCCATCTAACCAGTGGGGATTAAACCAATACCCTGCAGGCAGGGCAGGACCCAGGTAAAACAGTGATTATGTAAATAGACCACATCATAAGTAATACAAGCGAACCTAATGTGATCATCAAAACAGAAGGTCTTATAAGCAGAAATTAGAAGCATACCAACAACATATTAAACTATGTCTAATATGATTACCAAAAATGGTCAAATGCCTTTTTTTTTCCAACCAGAGCACTGATAATCTCTCTGTTTATGATGGTACAGGGGACTAAACCTGAGACACTGAAACCTAGAATAGGAGAGTCTTTTTCCATTATTACTTTCAATGGGCAAAGATACCAGAATCCCTGAAAATAAGATTTATTTCTGCTTGGGCAGCTCCAAAGATTTACATGGGATGTAAATACTATCTGTTATTAGGTATTCTGGTCCTGAATTACCAACTTAAACCACAAATGAAGCCTTTGAAGAGTCTCCAGGCAAAGTTTCCTGGAATTTTTCAAGCAATTCATTACAAAGCAGAACGTTATCCCCTTCAATGAATCTTAATAAGAGTAGGATAGGATCATGCAATTCAGTGCTCCCAAACTAATGGATGATGCACTTCAAAGACAGTGTCTCTGCTGATGAACATTATGAGAGAAAGATGTCCCTGAAAACGTGATTAGGGAAACAGTTTAATTCTGTTTCTGCCTGGGAATAGCATCTGTATCTGAAGTCTAGAAATTCAGGTTCTTGGCAGTGAATATTTTTTGAAAGTGCACAGCCATCAGACTAAATGTCATCTTCATTAATCATCCTCACATATAATAGCATCAACTGCAAAAACTGTATTAAGTCTAATTTCCTGGGGAGATGAGGAGAAGTGGGATGCCTAAGCAGTTCTCAGACCTAAATGCTAATTGATCCATGGCTTTTTCCTCATATTCTTCAGAGTAGGACTCTTGAAATTTCCTCTTCTCCCCCATACTCTCCTTTTTCTTCTAGCATTTGCCCTTCTTCCGTAGCCAGTCAACAGCGTCAGGTTGAGCCTGATGTAAAGTTTCAAGACCTCCTTTGAATCTGGAGAGGTGGCAGTCGTTGACTATGTGGGTCATAGTCTGTCTGTAACCGGCAGACTATGTAGGGGCAGTTCGGGTCATCTCTGGCTCCCCAGCGATGGAACATAGTGGCACACCGGCCATGGCCTGTTCGATAGCAATTGAGGAGGGCCCAATCATAACGTGCTAGGTCAAAGCTGGGTTGACGCTTGCAGGGGTCTGTGATGAGGTGTTTGTTATTTACCTCAGCTGACTGCCAACTCTGTTTCCAAGAGTCTGGAACAGAGAAGTTCAGTGTAGGCGTAGGGAACCAGATTAGGTGACGAGACATCAAGCGTTGGACAGGGTGGGCAAAGATATCTGCGTATATTGGCAGGTCTGGTCGAGCGTAGACGTGTGAAATGAACTTAGATGATGCCGCATCCCGACGAATATCTGGCGGGGCGATGTTGCTAAGAACTGGCAGCCATGGAACCGGGAATTTCTGGATAAAATGGTTGGTTCCAGAAATTATCCTCATGGAGGAATATAATTTGGAATCGACCAAGTGGGAGAAAACTTAAAATGGCTCTTAGAACATTCTATTAATTAGTGAATATAACAGGATCAGCAAAATAGCTTCCTTAGATAGTGAGCTACTTTGCCATGTGTATGACACAGGTTCAAGTCCAGCCCCCCCGCTCACTGAAGGAAGGTTCAGTGCTGTAGTATCTTTCACTTTCTATATTTCTCTGCCTTCTCAGTCTCTAGAAGAAACAAAAAAAGCAAACAAAAAAATACATGATATAAATAAGCATCCTCTGTTGTCAGCTGGTATTTACTTACCTTCCTGAAGAATATTCATGTTATTTTATAATGATAAATGACAAATTATAACAAATTCATATTGTCTTCTGATTTTCACAATGAGGAATGAATCTTTCATAGGTCAGTCACAATTTTCCATGAACTACATTACTTACAGAAATGACAAAAAAAAAAAAAAAAAAAGAACTGAGTTTCCATCTATTATCACCATGTACAAAAGTACAGGCCAAGAGATTCAATTCTATCCAAATAAGGTCGGACCAAGTAATGTGTACCACATATTCCTGCACTGCAAGCCTTCTTTGTTCATCAAGATATACAAGCCATTTTATCTACCATGTGTTATGTGTTAGCCCTACTACTTCTTTAGAGGGGTTACATACAAAAAAGAAGTATTTTGTAGCTTCTTCCCACTGATATTTATGTTCACATATATAGACATAGATGTATATAATTGGTCTTCATTAACATTTAATAGTACCATTCTGTCCATTAGTTCCCTCCTCTTTCCTATTTTATTATCTCCTGTTTCTGTTGTGTTCTTTGTTCTATTCTACTGCTGTTCACCTTGCTTACAACATGCAAACCTTTGCTTCTTCCTTTCTTGTGGGACTCCTTACGGTAATTCTTACAAGGTGAAACTGATGGTAGCAAATTCTTTTAGCTTTTATATGTTTCAGAAGACCTTTATTTCTCCTCCATATTTGAAGGATATTTTTGCAGGGAAGAATATATGTGGTTGTAAGTTCTTATCTTTAATACTTCAAATACTGCAGCAAACAAGACTGTCCAGGTTACTCAGAACAAACAGCAAGACCAAGAGACACTTAGGAGAATAAGGAGTGCACTTATTTATGCTAGCGGGTGTAGGTAGGGAACATTCCCAGAAAACCTGAACCCCAGATGGTTTTTATCTGTGGTTAGTGGGGTGTGGGGTGGGGAGTGAGGGAGTGCTGGCTGCTTCTAGGGCATGGATAGCAGGGAGGAGCTGCTTGTGGGTAGCTGCAGGTGGTTTCACAGAAACTGAATTTAGCTGTTAGGATGAAAGGTTTTAAACTTTGCAGGTTACTTTTGTTCCCCCTGGCCCCACTCCATCCCAGCATGTCAAGGCTGCAGCAGCTTAGCTCTGACTTCCATGTGCCTGCTGCTTCATGAATATGTCAATTCACTCTCTACTTGCCTCTAGGGATTGCAAAGATAAGTCTAATAAAAGCCTGATAACCCTACAATTATATGTCACCTGTTTCTTTTCCCTAGCAGCCTGAAATATTTTTCCTTGTCACTGAGTTTTGATAGTCTTACAATGATGTGCCTTGGTTTCTATATTCAGGAACCTGGGTATACATACTGCTTCCTGGATGCTTATATTCTGAGGACTGCCCAGGTGAGGAAAATTCTCAGCTATAATTTCCTTGCATATAGTCTCTATTCCCTTCATCCTGTACTTTTCCTCAGGAATTCTTATCACTCTCACATTCAACCTTTGGATAAAGTCTACTCTTTCACAGAAGGTTACTTCATTTTGTTCTAAACATTTCTTCTCCATCATCTTTAAATTGAAAGAGTAGGCTAACTGAAGTAGCTTAGATATTCTTTCCTCTGCAGGAGTGAAACTACTTCCTAAGCCCACGACCTGAAATGAAATGCACTCAAAGTGTCCTTCACACTCTGAAACCTTGTTTGAAGTTTTTCTTTCTTGTTTCCTAACTGCTTGGTGAAATCCGATTCAAGTTTCTTCTTTATTGTTTTCTAATTTCTTAGAGAATTCTGTTTGGAGCTCTTCCTTTTTGTTTACTAACTCCTTGGAGGATTTTATCTAAACTCTTAAATATGCTTCTCCATACTATGTTTAGATTCTTGACTAGCCCTTATAATGAGTTCTCTATAGTCTTTCTCTGATAGTTTTTCTATGTCTATAATTTCCTGGGGTCCTTCTGTTTCATTTATATCTATATTGTTTGTCATATTCCGGGCTTTATTATCCCATTTTCTCTGCTGTTTATGCATTTATTGTGCTGCTTATTGCTGGACCAGCAGGTGGTGCTATTATTGTGGTTACTGGATTTTGCTTTGTTTATATAGTGGTGACTGGGGTTACGTTTCTTAATTCCTTGGCCCGTTTCTATGTGCTTTGTGCTGTGCATATATGGCTTCTCTAAGAATTTCACCTAGACCTAGTCCAAGCCTCAGAGGTTTGCTGTGAAGTGGCAGCTGTGTTTGGAAAAGCAGGGCTTAAATTACCTTAAGCTACCAGCTGCTGCAGTTTATCTTCATATATCTGCCGCAGTTTGAGGATAGACCAGACAGCTTTTATTAATATATTTTTCCCTGCCACTGTAGTGTGTCTTTCCCAGCAGTTCAGGACTCTGACTTCCCCAAAACTATGAATTAAAAAACTCAGAGGTTCTCCTCTCTTATAGCCAGCGTGTGTATTGTGTTTACTGCTGCATTGGGACAAAATGGCACTGTCTGCAGCTGGTGCTCTCAGATTTAATGTTTCAATCTTGCACCTGTTTTCGCTCCAACCCTGTGTTCAAGCACCCACCCAAGGCTACAATACTTCAGCCAATGGATGTCTCAGCTGTAGTTTGATGGTGTTTGTTAAGTTCAATAGTTGTTGATTTTTGTTGGTATGGGAAAGAATTTGTGATGTACATGTCACTCCATAACCAAACTTCCTGGAAATTCTCTAGATGTATATAACTATCAGTGGAAAGAAGAGTGCCTTTTTACATTAAACTAAAAGAGTGTTTATACTTCCATTCAGAGACTATTAAGGAAAGTTTAAGACCTATTATAGATGAAATGTTGGGATAAATTTACACAGAGAAGCAGTGCTCGGATATCATTGCTTTTGCATCATATGGTATCTTAGAAAGTAATCTTAAGGATAATTCCTAAAAGTGAAATAAAGCAGAACTCACTATTGTTAACAACCAATCAACTTATGGATATCAAGTGCTGACTGTTAAATAAAATCTTCTTTATAGCATTCATTATTAGAATATTCATAGATCATACAAAGTCAGTCCAATCAATCAATAAAGAGAAAATAAATATGCTAAGTAAAATCAAATATGACAAAGAAAAGGTTAATTATATATGTAAATGTACATAGACTTATTTAAAAGAAAGAGAAGCAACCCAGAAGATAAAGTACCATGATTCTACAGAAAAAAAGTTTTTAAATGTTGGGCCAGGTGATGGCGCACGTGGTTGAGCACACGTTATAATGTGCAAGGACCTGGGTTTAAGCCCCTGGTTCCCACCTACAGGGGAACCAAGTGGTGAAGCAGTGTTGCAGATGTCTCTCTGTCTCTCTCCCTATCACCTCCTCCCCTCTCAATTTCTGGCTGTCTCTATCCAATAAGTAAATAAAAGATAATAAAAAATAAAAATGTTTTGACAATGGAATTGAGTTACCTTGAGACAAGGTTTGGGCTACATATTCTTCAAGCTCTCTAAAGATCTATAATTTAAATGTATTTGCATATACACTTTATTTTATCTAAATTATTTTTGAATTTTTTTATATTTATTTATTTTTATCTATTTTCCCTTTTGTTGTCCTTGTTGTTTAACATTGTTGTGATTATTGATGTCGTTATTATTGGATAGGACAGAGAAATGGAGAAAGGAGGGGAAGACAGAGAGGGGGAGAGAAAGACAGACACCTGCAGACCTGCTTCACTGCTTGTGCGACTCCCCTACAGGTGGGGAGCCGGGGCTTGAATCGGGATCCTTATGGTGGTCCTTGCACTTAGCGCCACCTGCGCTCAACCCGCTGCGCCACCGCCCAACTCCCTATTTTTTAATTTTTTTATATTTATTTATTTTCCCTCTTTATTGCCCTTGTTTTTTATTGTTGTAGTTATTACTGTTGTTACTGATGTCATCATTGTTGGATAGGACAGATAGAAATGGAGAGAAGAAGGGAAGACAGAAAGGAGAAGAGATAGACACCTGCAGACCTGCTTCATCGCCTGTGAAGCGACTCCCCTGCAGGTGGGGAGCCAGAGGCTCAAAATTTTATCTAAATTATTATCTTGTTAAATTAAACATATTCTGGGGCCAGGAGGTGGTGCACCTGGTTGACCGCACGTATCATAATCCACAAGGATCCAGGTTCAAACCTCCAGTGTCCACCTGCAGGAGGAAAGCTTTGCAAGTGGTGAAGTAGTGCTGCAGGTGTCTCTGTCTCTCTCCCTCTCTATCACTCTCTTGACTTCTGGCTGTCTCTATCCAATAAATAAAGATAATAATTTTTTAAATAAATAAATATTTAAAAAAATTAAACATATTCTAAGCTTCAGTAATGTGAGGTCATGGAATGAGTGGACATGAAACTACCTCTGCACATTTATCTTTCATAAGAAGAAGTGGCTTTCTAGAAGAACATTTATCTTGCAAATTGAATGACAACTCAACATAACACCAACAAAGCTTTGAATAACTAATTGTCTAAAGAACTTCTTAAACCAAGGAATAACACATCTTTTAGTAAGGTAAAGTTTTTCTGATTTATGTTATCAAACAACAAGGACTGTGTGACAATTAACAAAATGAAATCCTGTTAGGCATCCAGGTAGTAAATAATGTCATAGTAGATTAGAGTACTATATAGGAGACATTGTATCTCTGAATGTTTTTAATTAAAGTAGTTCAAAATTATTTCTCCACAGGGAAAAAATAGCTATGTGCCCCTTAATTGACAGCTCTGAAAGTAAACTATGTCTCCCAAATAGTCTGACCTCAAGCAAAACTCATACAAAATTTTAATCCTCACTAGCACAGATGATATTCAAAAACAGTAAGTTGATTTGTCTACCTCTAAAATTATTATGTCTAGAGAGTTTTTCACAGTTTTACTTAAGGGCAGAGGTTTTTTTTTTCTTTTTCTGTACATTTTTTAAAAATTATTTGTGTTTAAATGCCTACTCATGAAGGATTAGTTATGCTTTCTAGAAATATGCAGATATATTTTTCTAGATTTGTACTACAACATCCAAAAAACTGTTGATAGTTGGGGAGTTAGGGCAAGCTTTTATTTTTTAGTTCAATTGGAACTAAATAATCAATCACATAATTTTATTTCCATCTTATGTGATTTGTGAATTGTCTGCTATTCTCATCAGTTGTTTTTTTTTTTGGTTTAATACTGACCTCAACATATTGATATCTGTAAATCATAGATGATATACTGTACCGCCATAAAGTAGTGAATCTAAGGGAGATGGTATAGTGGCTTTACAAAAATACCTTCATTCTTGAAGCACCAAAGGATCTAGATTTGATTCCTGGTACAAGAATTTAGCAAAGCTCTGATAAAAATTAATTAATTAAAAATATAAAGTAGTGATCCTAGATGTTTTATATTCTCAAGAACCCTTAATTCGCAGATATATGATTTTCTAAACTCTGTTTCTAGACACGGAACCAAAGCTTTCATTCCTTATTTCAAATAAATGCATCTTGGTGCTAAAATCAGTAGCTTTACAATCCATAGATATTGATCCCCTAGTCAAAGACAAAAGATTCACAAATGAGCTCAAGAACAGATATAATGCACTGATAGAGAGGCAGAAAGAAGCAGAGGTGGTGAAAATAACAGCAAGCATTGACTCTATCTCTGCCAGCTATCTGGAGGTGCTTCTGACATACATTTCATGTAATTTGACAACTGGATAAAAGCTGAGGTTTGAGAAGACCTCAGAACTAGCTAGTCTCAATGCATTTTAGTCTGACTAAGAAACCTTGACTGATTTAGAATATTCCAGAAATATACATAGACCAAAGGAGATAAGAAACAAAAAGCAAAATCAAAGAATATATATATATATATATATATATATATATATATATATATATATATATATATCCCTTCTGCAATCTATTTCCAACTAGGGTAAGAACACAATCACTTTGATCCCCACAGTATCCACCTGGAGAAACTGAAATGAGTTTCTAGACATTATTAAATAAAAGATAATTGGGGGACATATTTTACTTTGCAATCTTAATATGATGGCTTTAACATTTATCATGAGTAAAAATAAACAAGTCAAATATATACAAAGCTACATTTGAATGGGACTGGGCAATGGGGGCAGCCAGTTGAGAGAATGTTACAATGTTCTAAGACCTGGGCTCACTTGTCCTGTCACCACCTGCAGGGGAAAAGCTTCACAGTGAAGTAGTGCTTCAGTTGTTTCTATCTCTACATATATATGTATGTCTCTAGATCTCTCTACCTCCCCTCTCCTCTCTATTTATGCCACTATCCAATAAATAATAAATATATAGGGTTACACATTTATCACAATTAAAAAGACCTATGATGGGGGAGAGAGTGTCCTGTAGACACCTATCAAGGGGAGATGAGATGAAGACTTGCACCTTTGTGTGAACAACTATACTATAATCCAATAACTCCCCAATAAGTAGCTGGGGGGGCATCTATGAAAATATGAGCTCAAATATGTTTCCATGAATATTAATTGCTCTTGGTTTTCAAACTGTCATAGAATAATCATGCATAAAAATACAAAGCAGCAAAATGCACAAAGAGTTACTGCTAATTATCCTAGAAAATTTTATTCTTACTAATTTCACCAAAATCATGTACCCATTGTATTTGTCATTTAGATGATCTTTCTTTCTGCTTTAGAGAGGAACACATTTATTAGAAAAAGTTGCTTATGATTCCTGTTCACCACAAAAATGGCTATTCCCTCCTCATGCTGTAATAGAACAAAAGAGTATCTTTTAAAATAGAAATGTATAATTACTGAGCTTGAAGATGCTTGCCATTTCCCACCAGTACTTCCAAGGTTATTTTAACATGAATATAACATGATCAAAGCCCCAATATTTCTAATTAATATATGTAGTAATAGTGGTCTTTGGGAAGGAACAAGGACAATAAATAACAATCTCTCCCACCAAATAAATTACCAAAGATTTAAACTTCGGGAGTGATCTAATTAGTAATAATGAATGCACTTAGGAGAAAGAGCATATGACAAGCAGAAATAAGAGGAATAAAATAACTATCCTACCCATATATTCAGTTGGGTGGGAGGGAATATTTCTGATCCTCTCCTGCAGAAAAGAGTAACTGACTAACAGGCCCTCTGTGGAATGACAAATACATAGTCTGGTTCTTCCTTGGCATTCTCCTTATCCCCCTACTCTGTCTTCATTGTGAATGTTGTTTTAGATGTTTTACATTCTAGAAAGCATATACATCTGTGCATCTTCTTTGGATAAGTATCTACTTAGGTCCTTTGACCACTTTTTTATTGGTTGCTTGCTTTCTTATTGTTAAGGCATATTATTTATATATTTTATAATAGATATAAGTCCCCTGATACTCCTGTGATATACAACTATATTCTCTTCACGTTAAAGAAAGAAAGATAACCTCTGGGGCAGAGCAATGGCAATCTAGTCAGGGAAAGTTGGCTCTCCTTCTGAAAACAAATGGTACAACAAAATAACTCAAGCTGCATCCGAAAAGGAGCTGAGATTTCTAGCAAAGAACGGAGCCCCAGTATATAAAAGTTGGAGATTATGCATGGAGAGCAGGACCAGGAAGGAGAGGACTCAAGCAGTAAGACAACGCTGCACTGCTGAAAGACACCATAGTTGCATTTGTTTCAGATCCATATGTCAGATCTAAAAGACTCATGTAGAACCACTCAAGGACGAAGTGGTTTTTAAAGCAGGGGTCAGATTGCCCTGCAGACAAGAAATGTGACTTTGACATCATGGCATAGTTGCTACCTTCAGGAATCAGTCTGGAAAGAAGATGTTTAGGATATTCCCCTCCCGACCCCATCTCCATACTATGTCTCTGTTTAAGGATGCCATAGTACTATGTCACTCTTCAAAGGTCCTCCCCTCTTCCTGCAGCTCACATACAAAGCAGAACCCAGCTCCACCTGTGATCAACAACAGAAACCAAAACAGATGGGTGACACTAGGAAGACACTGGGACTTCAAAACCAAGATGAAGGTCATTACATAGCAATAATGTAAATTCAGAAAAAGCTACTATAGAGAAAGACTTTGGGGAATGCATTGTTACGAAATATGAAGACACACAAAGATCTCAATTTACTAAGAAAAAGTGGATTAAGAAAGAAATCTCTAACTTCAAAGATTCACTTGATAGGAAAATAAAAAACCTGAAAAGAGAGTTACAGGGTATGAAGGACAGTTTGAATGCATTTCTGTCTCCAATAACAAGTCAAGGAACTTACCTATGGAGAAGAGAGAATATCAGAAACAGAAGAGAGCTACCACACTCTCTGACTTCCAAGTAGAAGGAGCAATAAGGCTTAGCAATAAGGAGCAATAAGGCTTAGCAATAAGGAGCAATAAAGCTTAGCAATAAGGCTTAGGAATAAGGCTTAGCAATAAGGCTTAGGAATAAGGCTTAAGGCTTAGCAATAAGGCTTAGCAATAAGGCTTAGCAATTAGGCGAAGCAAATCTTCAAGGGATCAAAGACCCCATCAGAAAAACAAATATAGAATGATAGGGGTCTCAGAAGCAGGAAAGAAAGAAAAGAGCTGAGATCATACTCAAAGTATTAGTAGCAGGAAGAAAAAATTCAGATCTGTGATGTGGTATGGCTATAGGTATTCCAGCAGCAGAGAGAACTTCCAAGTTCCTAAGCCCATATAGACCTAAAACAAGACAACATCACTGTGAAACTATCAAAAGTCAAAAACAATGAAAAAATTTTCTGACTTTTTTTTAATGGAAGTAGCAATGTATTCCTTTAAATTGCATTTACAAAATATTCATGGTTTAGATTTTTTTTTTTGTAGTTATTATTGGATAGGACAGAGAGAAATGGAGAGAGGAGGGAAAGACAGAGAGGGGGAGAGAAAGATAAACATGTGCAGACCTGCTTCATCGCTTGTGAAGTGACTCCCCTGCAGGTGGGGAGCTGGGGGTTCGAACCGGGATCCTTATGCCAGTCCTTGCACTTTGTACCACCTGCGCTTAACCCGCTGCACTACCACCCGACTCCCAATATTCATGGTTTAGTATAGAGATCAAATGAGAAACAGAATACTAGCAATGTAGTTCAGCTTTCTGTACTGGTTCTCTATATAGTCTTGAAGAGGTCATTTATTTTCCCTCAACCTCAAATCTATCATACGTAAGAAAGAACTAAAGTCTACAACTTATCAAAATTCTATATATGTACATATTCAAGAAGAAAAATAACAGAAAAACTTCCAGGGAAAAGAAAAAGAATCTAAAGACTTATTTTACTCATTACATATGTAAGAGAGAGAGTCTCACATGAAGCAGGTTGAAGGACAGAGAGAGAGAGACAAAGACAGAGACAGAGAGGCAGGGGCGGGGGGGGGGAGAAAGAGAGAGAACACAGATTACCACTTTGGTACATGTGAAGGTGGGGAAAGAACCAGGAACCTCATGCATGAAAAAACTGATGCTTTACCAATTGAAAGTATTTCCCCAGCCACAAGAAGTGATTTGTAAAGGCAGTGTAATCATAGTTGCATTATATTATCCTGCAGGAACCATGGAAGCCAGAAGACAGCAAATTGGTTTTTTATTCAAGGCATTAAAAACAATAACTTTAGTGGAACTAAATCAACTATGTTCTCTCTGCTTTCTGTCAGAGACTTCAGTTTATTCTTTACAAACAATAACCAGGTCCTCACTAGTTAGCCCTAGAAACAATGACTTAGTCATATGTATGAGATAACTGCTAGTCACTCTGACCCACATTATGTGTTGTGTTAGCCAATTTTTCAATTAGTGACAGATGGGTGGCTCCATGTTTAAACTCAGCTGGGACCACAATTCCCAATGATTCACTTTTCAGCTGCTAGAGACTAACAATGATTATAAGCTAAATTTCCAATTCATCTACAGTTCATAACTGTGTCTTAGCCTTAAGACTTAAATCTGAAGAAAACTATGGTAAGAAAACATATCTGGGCATTGATGAGCATTATTAAGTCTTCCTGGTTAATCTAATAATCAGTTCTAAATAAAATTAAAAAAAACTAGTAAGCAACTGTTGTATGTGTAATGAGCCATAGCAGAGAGAGGATTAGAATTCAACCTCTATATTCAGAAAGTAGTTAAGGAAAAAAAAAATGAAAGAGGAAGGAAGATAGAGAAGGGAGGAAGGAAGGAAGGGAAGAAGGAAGGGAGGGAGGGAGGGAGGGAGGAAGGAAGGAAGGAAGGAAGGAAGGAAGGAAGGGGAGAGAAGGTAATTCTCAACACATATTACTGCGAAAGATATTTCGAAACAGTTGGCTGATACACAAGGTAATTTAAAGTTTGTTCATATAAGACTGAAAATCTTACATACAAACTCTAATGTCTCCTCTCCCTCTGTAAAGCAGTCATATGCAGGTATTCTTACTGAATTAGGAATTATCCAAACTGACGAATCAATAGCTTCCTGCTTTTAGCTTAATAATCACTATTTCTTTTTTTTTAATAATCACTATTTCATGCTTCTTTCTGAATTATATAATCAGTTTTGAAAACCTCAGAATCATACCTCTTACATTCCTATGTGTGTGGCCTTTAATATACATCATTTTATGTTATGCAGAGTACATTCATGTCCAGAGACCAGGAAGATGACAGCTTGGCTCTGTAATTCTTCTTTCTGTAAAAGAAGATAGATAGCTCTATCAAGCAATCTCCTCTAGTTATCCTTTTGGATTCATTATTTGGCTCTGTTATTTCCCTTTGGTTCTCTGGGTTACTTATTTCTCTACTACTTCATCCTATCTACAGAACGAAGACCCCCCAACCACCTGACTCCCCCAGTCTGCACTACTCCAGCCTTTAGGTTCATGATTAGTCAACAACTTGTTTGGCTTTATTATGTTAACTCTCTTTTTAGCCACCAGGTTCCAGATGTTACCATGATGTTACCATGATGCCAAACAGACTTCCCTGGACAGACAACCCCACCAATGCGTTCCAGAGCTCTGATTCCCCAGAACCCCGCCCCACTAGGGAAAGAAAGAGACAGGCTGGGAGTATGGATTCACCTGTCAATACCCATGTTCAGCAGGGAAGCAATTACAGAAGCCAGACCTTCCTCCTTCTGCACCCAACAATGACCTTGGGTCTATACTTCCAGAGGGTTAAAGATTAGGAAAGCTATCAAGGGATGGGATGGGATGGGATAAGGAGTTCTGGTGGTGGGAACTGTGTGGATTTGTATCCCTCTTATCCTATGGCTTTGTCAGTGTTTCCTTTTTATAAATAAATAAATTAATTAAATAAACAGTTCTCAAACCAGAATGTCAGGTCTTTCTGTATCAAATCTCACTGGGACCATCCCAGAGGTTATTTAGAGATATCTGCAGTTATTTCTGCAGTTATTGTTTTTTTTTTAATTTATTTATTTTCCCTTTTGTTGCCCTTGTTGTTTTTATTGTTGTTGTACTTATTGATGCCGTCATTGTTAGATAGGACAGAGAGAAATGTAGAGAGGAAGGGAAGACAGAGAAGGAGAGAGAAAGATAAGACATCTGCAGACTGGCTTCACCGCGTGAAGCGACTCTGCATCAGGTGGGGAGCCAGGAGCTCAAACCGGGATCCTTATGCTGGTCCTTGCACTTCGCGCCATGTGCTTAACCTGCTGCACTACCGCCCAACTCCCCTAATCTGCAGTTATTGTTTAATCATAACTAGTTAGGACACAACAAGGGAGGGTGGAGATACAACCTCACTTTCCATACTGTGAAGTCCCCCACACAAAGAATTATCTAACCACAGATGCCAGTAGCACCACCATTAGAATGTAATGCACATTTTGTTTTTCAAAAACTCATCAAGTTAATAAAATATATGCTCGGCTCACAATGTGAAAGCTTAACCAATATTTTTGCTTTCTGTGTATTTTGGTAAATGTATAATAAATTGGTATGGTGTTGTAGTTTATTCATGCCACAGTAAGCTCTTATTGGCAACTGTTTTTTTTTTTTGTTGTTGCTGTTGTTATATTTAATGAAAAATAGCTATTAATAAACTCAATCAATGAATGGTCAAAGAAGGGTCAGGCAGTGGTACAGCTGGTCTGGTTAGCACACACATTACCATGCACAGGGACCTAGTTTCAAGCCCCCAACCCCACCCTGCAAGGGGGAAGCTTCAGAAGGCAGTGCTGCAGGATTCGACTCTTCTCACTCCCTCTCTCTCTCCCTCTCTCTCTTTCTCTCTCCCTTCCCTATTAACTTCTGTCTCTAAAATGAACAAACAATAGATAAAAACAAATGGAAAAGGTCAAAAGAGAAATGGATAAATAAAAGCAAAATTCAATGTTGATAAAAGTCCTAGTTATCATAAGAGAATGTGTAAAAGAATGGTGATAATCTTCTTGGGAAAAATTCCTTCACTTCTTTCTCCTATCTTGAGTTTCATGCAAGTTTCATATATGCCTTACAACCTGTGGTTTTGGCTTTGATTACTCATCAGCCAGTTCACTTTATTTTGAATATATGAGTCGCTTTTGTGGGACTTTCAAACTTGAAAGCATTTTCTCAGCTTAAAAAAAATGTTTTTCTTAACCATTCTGTTCTACATTTTTCTTCCTTTCACTTTCAGATGGAAAATCTTAACCATAAATAGTCAAAGCACTTCTGAGGAAAAAAGGATAAATATGGAGATATCACAGTTTCTAGCTTCACTTTAACTTTCTAGAAAGCAATAGTAATAAAAAGCCATTGTGGTGCTGGAGTAAAAATGGTCACGTGGATCAATGGAGCAGAATCCAGAGCCCAGAAATGATCCCACATACAGATGGCCACCTAATACATGACAAAGGATCTGTCTGTTGAGGGAGAAGTTACAGAAGGCACTGCCCAGAAGTGGGAGTGGTTACAGGTGTGGCTTAGAAGGAATAGGCAGGATATTTGGGTTTAAAAGTGGGAGCCTGAGCACCTTAAGAATCTTGGGCCCTGACCTCAACCATGTAAGTCTCTCTTCCCTGGCTCTCTCACTCTTGCCTGGGACTAACATGTGAGCAAAGGGTAAGTCAGTTTTCAGTCCCCTTCCTCTCGTTCTTTTTCTCTGCCTATCTCTCTCTTTCCTTAACATGTTTTGTTTACAATAAAAGTTTAAGATATCTGAATAATCATGCTCTTCCATTAATTCTTTGTTGGGAAAATGTGTGATGAACTTTGGGAAGGGGGGAAGCAAGTGTTGGCCTTCCCATTCCCCCCAAGTTTCTGCCTGGCTCACCAAATTATGTCATAGGGGAACATGGGGTGGGGGGGACGGGGAGGCCAATGCTTGCTTCCCCCTTTCCCAAAGTTCGTCACGCATTTTCCCAACAACGAAATGATAGAAGACCATGATTACTCAGGTAACTTAAACTTTTGAAAACAAAACATGCTAAGGAAAAAGAGAAAGGTAGAAAAAAAGAGAGGAAGGGGACAGAAAACTGGCTTACCCTTTGCTCACCCTTTAGTCCCAGGAAAGAGCAAGAGAGCCAGGGAAGAGAGACTTACATGGTTGAGGTCAGGGCCCAAGAGCCCTGATGTGCTCAGGCTGCCACTTTACACCCAGTATCCTACGCACACCATTTTTTTAAATATATTTTTTATACAATAGTTTGTACATGCATAACATTTCCCAGTTTTCTATATAACAATACAGCCTGCACTAGGTCCTCTGTCATCCTTTTTGGACCTGTATTCTCCCCCCACCCCACTCACCCCAGAGTCTTTTACTTTGTTGCAACATGCCAGTTCCACTTCAGGTTCTACTTGTGATTTCTCTTCTGACCTTGTTTTTCAACTTCTGCCTGAGAGTGAGATCAACTAATATTCATCCTTCTGTTTCTGACTTATTTAACTTAACATGAATTTTTCAAGGTCCATCCAAGATGGGCTGAAAATTGTGAAGTCACCATTTTTTATAGCTGAGTAGTATTCCATTCTGTATATAGACCACAACTTGCTCAGCCACTCATCTGTTGTTGGACACCTGGGTTGCTTCCAGGTTTTGGCTCTTACAAATTGTGCTGTTATGAACATAGGCATACACAAATCTTTTGGATGGCTGTGTTGGGTTCCTTAGGCTAGATCCCAGAAGAGGAATTGCAGGATCATAAAGTAGGTTCACTTGCAGCCTTGTGAGAGTTCTCCAAACTGTTTAACACAGGGGATGGACCAACTGGCACTCCCACCAGCAGTGCAGAAGGGTTCCTTTGACCCCACAACCTCTCCCACATTTGTTGCTGCTATGCTTTCTGATGTATGACATACTCACAGGAGTGAAGTGGTATCTCATTGTTGTCTTTATTTGCATTTCTCTGACAATCAAAGACTTGGAGCAGTCTTTCATGTGATTCTCAGCCTTTTGGATCTCTTATGTGGTGAAAATTCTGTCCATGTCCTCTCCCCATTTTTGGATGGGGTTGTTTGTTTTCTTGTTGTTGAGTTTGGCAAGCTCTTTATATATTTTGGTTATTAGCCTCTTGTCTGATGTATGGCATGTAAAAATCTTCTCCCATTCTATGAGGGATCTGTTGGTTTGGGTAGTGGTTTCTTTTGCTGTGCTGAAGCTTTTTAATTTGATGTAGTCCCCTAGGTTTATGCTTGCCTTAGTCTTCTTTGTAATTGGATTCGTTTCATTGAAGATGTCTGTAAAATTTATGTGGAAAAGAGTTCTGCCAATATTTTCCTCTAAGTGTCTGATAGTTTCTGGTCTAACATCCAAGTCCTTGACCCACTAGGAATTTACTTTTGTATTTGGTGAAATATAGTGGTTCCGTTTCATTCTTCTGCATGTTTCAACCCATTGTTTCCAACAGTATTTGTTGAAGAGACTCTGCTTTCCCCATTGAATAGTCTGGGCACCTTTGTCAAAAATCAGATGTCCATATGTGTGGGGGTTTACTTCTGGGCTCTCAGTTCTATTTCACTGGTCAGTGTGTCTATTCATGTTCCAGTTTCAAGCAGTTTTTATGACAATGGCCCTAAAATCCAATTTGAGATCTTGGAGTATGATGCCTCCAGTTCTGTCCCTTCTTCTCAAGATTGTTTTGGCAATTCTAGGTCTTTTCTGGTTCCAGATAAACATTTGTAGCATTTGTTCTATTCTCCAAAAAAATGTGGTTGGGATCTTGATGGAGATAGCATTAAATTTGTATATGGCTCTGGGTAGTATATTCATTTTGATGATGTTAATTCTTCCAACCCATGAACATGGAATATCTTTCCACTTCTTTGTTTCTTTTTCAGTTTCCTTGAGTAGTGACTCATAATTTTCTGTATACAAGTCCCTCACTTCTTTGGTTAGGTTTGTTCATAGATATTTTATTGTTTTTGTTGCTATAGTAAAAGGAATTGATTTCTGGATTTCATCTTCTTATAACTTAGTGTTTACATAGAGGAATGCCACTGACTTTTGAATGTTAATTTTGTAGCCTGACACCTTACTGTATTGCCTGATGATTTCCAAAAGCTTTTTGCTGGATTCTTTAGGTTTTTTTATGTATACTATATGTCATCTCCAAATAGGGAGAGTTTGACTTCTTCTCTTCCAATCTGTATCCCCTTAATTCCTTGTTCCTGCCTGACTGCTATGGCAAGAACTTCCAATGCTATGTTGAATAGTAATTATGATAGTGGGCAGCCCTGTCTAGTACCTGATCTGAGAGAAACTGCTTCCAGTTTTTCACCATTGAGTATGATGTTGGCTGTAGGTTTGCTATATGTAGACTCCACTATCATGAGGAATTTTCCATCTTCTCCCATTTTGTAGTGTTTTGATCATAAAGGGATGTTGTATTTTGTCGAAGGCTTTCTCTGCATCTATTGATATGACCATGTGGTTTTTGGCCTTGCTTTTATTGATGTGGTGGATCACGTTGATTGATTTACATATATTAAACCAACCTTGCATGCCTAGGATAAACCCTACTTGGTCATGATGAACAAAACAACCTTTTTAATATACTGCTGTATGCGGTTGGCTAGAATTTTGTTCAATATTTTAGCATCTATGTTCATCAGAGCCACACCTGTAACCACTCCCATCTCTGGGAGGTTACTTCTGTAAATTCTACCTCAAGAGGACCAGAATAATTCAGTGTGGTAAAACAAAGTCTCTTCAACAAATGTTGCTGAGAAGATTGGACAACTGCATGTAGAAAATCTAGGGGCATTGTGGACCTCCCCCTGCAACTCATATGCTGTGAGAGGCAACCTCTAGGTAAGCAGTGACTGCTACCATAATGTGGCATATGGTGTGCAAGAGATACACAGTGTAATAGTGGCATCCAGGGGCAGGAGTATTCATGTGGAAGAGGAGCACTAAGTCATGAGAACCAGCATCTACAGGTGACTATTAACTTATTTGGAGTGGATTAGTGATCAAACAAATGGAAGAGGACATTCCATTTCAAAGGTATTAAGAAACAAGACATGTAAATTGGGACAGTCTTCGTCACAGAAAAGGCAATTCTTGTAATAATAACTTTAAAATTTTCTAGCAAAAAAAAAATTTTTTTTCCAGAACTCTCTACTATTCCTTCCATCTCTGTGTAAAAAACCATTTACTCGTGCCAGGTAGAAACTACCAGTACCTTTAATTGTTCTTCCTGTTTACCTCCTGCTTTTGATATTCTTCACTGTGGTTCTGTATTGCTCCCTGCCACCCTACACTCTTGTGACTGCTCCTCTTAAATAATCTAGGGCCATGTCTCTACAGTTCTCAGTATTTAACCACTATCTCAGTCAGCGAAAGGCAAGACTGAGTACAGCCATCTTCAGTGCATTGGGTCAGCTGTCAGAGGAAAGGTCTAGTTTCAGACGTTTTATTCCTTAGCATTAATTGTACTTTACTTTTGCTCCACTGGAAGTCTGCTAAAGGGGACTAAATTTTCCAGCTGGACCTTTTGTCTCTGCTTTCAACATGTGGCTTACCAAACTTTCAACTACAAGGAAAGTGCAAAAGCCTAAGCTAAGTCAAATGTTCACTAGAAAAATAAGTCTTTATGCAAGAGAGCCAGTTTAAACTTTGTTTTTATTCTATAAGTATATTCAAAAGTCAGTGGAGTTTCCTTTAAAGCTTTCCAGCTAGTGCTTTCACAGAGTCCCTGTGGTGCTTAAGCAAATGGTGAGCACTAATTGTTTCCCACCTTTGGGAAAACATCTTTGTGGAAGAATCAACTAGATCAACAGAGCAGTTATTTCCTTTCTCATCCTGAACTACTTCCATCTCTAATCCCCCCATGCTCCTTACATGGAAGTTCACAAAGACAGGGTATTTTTAACATCCCTCCCTCAAACAACTTTTGAAAGCAGTTTATGTTGATTTTGAAAGAATAGTATCAAACTGTATTTTAACAACAACGCCATCCTTTCATTTACATCCAGAGATCTGAACTGGCTAGTCAAAGTCACAGAAGCTAAATTACAACAGAGTTAGCTAGAACTGCTATCAAAAACTTTTCACTACTACCTCAGTGCCTAGGTCATGCCATAGACTTTATGAATAACTTGTGGAGAATACAGGGTTCACTGTTGTTGCAATTTACAACTAGGACATCAAAATTTTGTCTGGGTTGAAAAAATAGCTCATTTGGATAGTGTGCTGCTTTTGCTCTGAGCTGGACCCAGGTTCAAGCCCAGACATCATTGCATTTAAGGAAGTTTCAGTGCTGTGGTCTTGATAACTCTCTCTTCATATATATGAAAAGAAAAGTGTATACTTCATAGCTGTAATGCAGGAATAACTGAGATAATTCTTACAAAATCCACTACACAGAATAAATTACAGAGGGGCAGGTGGTGGTGAACCCAGTTATGCTTATGTAGCAATAAGCATTCAAGAATCCAGGTTAAGCCCCACTCTCCACCACCACTAGAAGGAAGCTTCAACAGCAATGAAGAAGGTTTACAGGTGTCAAACTTTCTCTCTCCCTCTGTACCTCTCCCTCTCCTTTCTCAATTTCTCTCTGTCCTATCCACTAAAATGAAAAAAAATGGCCACCAGGAGCAGTGGATTCATAGCGCAGGCACCGAGTCCCAGCAATAACCCTGGAGGTATAAATAAATAAATTACCAGTAACTGCTAAAACTTGCTATTACTGTAGTAGTGATTCTGTTCATTAATACTCAAATATTGTGACTACAATAAACATGGGTGACAGAGAATTATTCATAATCAAATAATTTTCCCCAGTATTTTAGACTAGAGATTCTTACCTTGGGGTCAATGAATTTCATGAAGACAAGTTAACAGGTTTATAAATGCCTAGATACTTGTGGTCAAATGCTTGTATCTATATATTTAGAAATGTTTGACTGTGGGGTCAACAAATTTCCATCAATTCTCAGGTTTTCTCATGGGTCCGTATTTCATTCCTCTTTAGAATCATGTAATTTCATGTGATAATATTAATAAACTAATATTAAATATACCACATAATTAGACATGTATATACTACACTTCATTTATTGATGTGTTGATTCCACTTTGGAGCTATCATAAATATTTATGCAATAAATATCTATGCTGAAATAACTGAGTTGTCACAAAAAGTCATGATACATTTTTTTTTCCACATAGAAAAAATATACATAGAAAATTAAAAAGAATCCTGTAGGAAACTCCTGGAAATTATCAAGCAATATAGTAAGGCTGCAGACAAAATTAAACCATAAAAAGCAGTGGCATTCCTCTGTATAAACACCAAACCATAACAAGAAGAAATTCAGAAACCAATTCTATACACCATAGCAACAAAAACAATCAAATATCTAGGGAGAAACCTAGCAAAGGAAGTGAAAGACCTTTATACTGAAAACTATGAGACACTTCTCAATGAAATAGAAAAAAAAATGCAAGTAAACTGAAAGACATCGCATGCTCATGGACTAGAAGGATTAACATTGTCAAGATGACTGTTCTACCCGGAGCCATATACAGGTTTAACACAATTCCTATCAAGGTCCCACCAAATTTCTGTAAAAGAGCAGAACAAAAGTTTGTCTTGGACATAGAATATTCCCATTTAGTCAATCCTAAAGAAAAAGAGCAAGAATGGAGGCATTATACTTCCTTTTCTCAAAACATACTACTGATCCACTATAATCAAAATGGCCTAGTACAGTAACTCAAGTAGACATAGAGACCAGTGGAATAAAACTGAAAGCCCAGAAATCAGCTCCCCTCCCCTTTTTATCTTCTTTTTAAAATTTTACACATTTATTTTAATGAGAGATATGAGAGGGGAAACAGATACCAAAGCACTGCTCAGCTCTGGCATTTGGTGGTGCTGGGGATTAAACCTGGAAACTCAAAGCTTCACGCATGATAGTCTTTTGCATAACAATTATGCTATCTCCCTAGCAAATGTCTCTTTAGAAACTTATTTTTTGATTGGCAAGCTTTTGTTACCTCATAAAAATAAAAGACTGGATAGATAAAGTGGCAAACATTTCAACCTTTGAATTGTCTAGGTCTTATACTTTTTAGCTCTCGCTTTTAGTCATTCTTCTGCTTTCACTTTTGCTTATACATTCACCTTTTGGACAATTAATACAACATACTATTGTAGTTAAAACAAATACACAAAATATATTTAAGCACCACACTGAAGATCTTTTCTAAACAAAAGTCAAGTATCATAATTCTCAAATTTATGTAAAGAATGAAAAAATATACAGTCCTAATTTTTTTGGCATTAAAATTTAATTTAAAAAAATATTCTAGCAGCCTGGGAGGTGGGGCAGTGGATGAAGAGCTGGATTCTCTTTGAGCGAGAGGCACCCTAGTTAGATCCCAGCATCACATGTGCCAGAGTAATGCTCTGGTTGTCTCTCCCTCTCCTTCTCATAAATAAGTAAATAAATAAATCTTTACAAACTTATTCTATATGACAGAAAGAGATACTAGTCTGGAAGAGACATGTTGCTCCATGTCATCCTGTCTGAGCTGATTGCTCTTCATGTCAAACAATCTTGAGCAATCCACAAACCATCCATAGCACAGAACACAATGTGAATATCTTTGGACTAAATTAAATGAAAGAATTTTTTTTTTCTTGCCTTCACAGTTACTGCTGGGGCTCACTGCCTGCACTGCGAAGTCACCCCTCCCAATGGCTATTTTTTCCATCTTTTTCCCTTTCTTTTCTATTTTATTCAATAGGAAAAAGAGAAATTGAGGGGGTAGGAGAGAAAAATACCTGCAGACCTGCTTCATTGCTTGTGAAACATCACAGCTGTAGATGGGGAATGGGATTGAACTTGGGTCCTTGTGCATGGTGTGCTTAACCATGTAATCCACCACTCAGCCAGCCCCCTTTTAGTAGTCTTGCTATGTTTTAAATATATATATAGTTTTACAGAGAGAGATACCAGAGCAACTGTATGAGCTGTGCAGGGGAATGAGCCTGGGACCTCAGTGCCTCAGGCCTGAAAGCTGTTTGCATAGCCATTATACTAGCTCCTCAGCCCTTAAATGACAGTGTTTGATGTTGTTGTTTCTTATTTTTGTTCTTTCAGAACACTGCTCAGCTCTGGTTTATGGTGATACAGGGGACTGAACCTGGGGCCACAGAGCCCCAGGCATCAGAGTCTCTTTGCATAACAATTATGTTATCCACCCCCCCACCACCACACACACACACACACACACACACACACACACACACCTAACTCTTATGTACAGATAAGTAGGCCTGGGTATTCTGCAGACTGTTATATGTACTGCATTATAAATATCAGTGAAAAAGTTTTTTTTTTAATTTTATTAGATAGACAACAGAGAGGAATTAAGAAGGAAGAAGAAGAGACAGAGAAAGATACCTACAACATTGTTTCACTGCTTGCAAATTTTTCCCCCTGTAGGTGGGAACTGGGACTTTGAGCTTAGTATCTTGTGCACTGTAACATGTGCATTCACCCAGATGCGCTAACATCCAGCCCAAAGTTTTCTTTTATTTTTTTTATTGGGGGGGCTAATGTTTTACATTTGACAGTGAATAGTTTGTACATGCATAACATTTCTCAGATTTCAACATAACAATACAATCCCCACAAGGTCCTCTGTCATCCTTTTCCAGGACCTGTACTCTCCCCCCACCCCCATCCACTTCAGAGTTTTTTACTATGGTGCAATACACCAACTCCAGTTCAGTTTCTACTTGTGTTTTGTCTTCTGATCTTGTTTTACGACTTCTGCCTGAGAGTGAGATCATCCAACATTCATCCTTCTGTTGATTTCTTTCACCTTGCTTCAAGCTCCATCCAAGAGGGGCTGAAAACAGTGAAATTACCATTTTTAATAGCTGAGTAGTAGTCTATTGTTGTATATAGACCACAACTTGCTCAGCCACTCATCTGTTGTTGGACACCTGGGTCACTTCCAGGTTTTGGCTATTAGAAATTGTGCTGTTATAAACATAGGCATACACACATCTTTTGGATGGCTGTGTTGGGTTCCTTAGGCTAGATCCCCAGGAGAGGAATTGCAGGATCATAGGGTAGGTTCACTTGCAGCCTTGTGAGAGTTCTCCAGACTGTTTAACACAGAGGTTGGACCGACTGGCATTCCCACCAGCAGTGCAGAAGGGTTCCTTTGACCCCACAACCTCTCCCACATTTGTTGCTGCTATACTTTCTGATGTATGACATTCTCACAGGAGTGAAGTGATATCCCATTGTTGTCTTTATTTGCATTTCTCTGACAATCAAAGACTTGGAGCATTCTTTCATGTGATTCTCAACCTTTTGGATCTCTTCTGTGGTGAAAATTCTGTCTATGTCCTCTTCCCATTTTTGGATGGGGTTGTTTGTTTTCTTGTTGTTGAGTTTGGCAAGCTCTTTATATATTTTAGTTATTAGCCTCTTGTCTTCTTCTTCTTCTAGCGTTTGCCAGTCTCTTGTCTGATGTATGGCATGTAAAAATCTTCTCCCATTCTATGAGGGATCTGTTGGTTTGGGTAGTGGTTTCTTTTGCTGTGCTGAAGCTTTTTAATTTGATGTAGTCCCCTAGGTTTATGCTTGCCTTAGTCTTCTTTGTAATTGGATTCGTTTCATTGAAGATGTCTGTAAAATTTATGTGGAAAAGAGTTCTGCCAATATTTTCCTCTAAGTGTCTGATAGTTTCTGGTCTAACATCCAAGTCCTTGACCCACTAGGAATTTACTTTTGTATTTGGTGAAAGATAGTGGTTCCGTTTCATTCTTCTGCATGTTTCAACCCATTTTTTCCAACAGCATTTGTTAAAAAGACTCTGCTTTCCCCATTGAATAGTCTGGGCACCTTTGTCAAAAATCAGATGTCCATACGTGTGGGGGCTTACTTCTGGGCTCTCAGTTCTATTCCACTGGTCAGTGTGTCTATTCATGTTCCAGTTTCAAGCAGTTTTTATGACAATGGCCCTAAAATCCAATTTGAGATCTTGGAGTGTGATGCCTCCAGTTCTGTCCCTTCTTCTCAAGATTGTTTTGGCAATTCTAGGTCTTTTCTGGTTCCATTCAGTGAAAAATTTTTCACAATTTAATTTGTCTAGATTTTTTTCTTATTTATATAGGAAACAAATCCCAACATAAGAAACTACTATCTTGGCACAAATGAAAGTAAGATACTGAATCATTATCATCAAAATTAGGACACTTCACTTGGGCCAGAAGAGCCCTCATTTGGTAGATTGTGTCCTCTGCTATATGTGCAGCCTAAATTTGAACCCCAGCAGCACACGGAAGTACCACTGCACAAGAGGGGAAGCTCTGGTGCTGTCCTTCTCTCTTTATCTGATATTAAAAGGATAAACAAATTGACTTGGGAGTGATAAACCAACACATGCATGAGACTCCAGTGCTGGGGAAAAAAAAAAAAACGTAACAAAGATGATCCTACCCTGAACCAAGGTAGACATAATTATCTCAGTTATGTTAGGATAGATGTATGCCTAGCCTGGGTAAACTCTTTCTAGAATGTAATCTTAAGATAATAAGTATACAAAGGAGAGTGAGTGTAACCACTTCTGTGTTTGCAAAATGACCCATTTGGATGACAGTAATATTAAAATCTCTACTTGTACTTTTAACCAAATAGAAGAGGAAGATTTACTGGCACCTAATTATCAGTATGCTTTCATACTGGTGTCTTCACACAATCTATATTCAAACATATAATTCAGATCATTTTATTTAATGCAAATGAAAGAGTGGAAGATTCACAACGGAGAGTTCAGCATAGTGGTCTTACTTGTTTTCAAAATAGTTATCATAATTCAGTAGACAAGTCATTGGCAACAAGTAATGCACTTTCAAAATATTATCTAGTCTTCAGTAAATTGGATCTCATTAACTGGGCAAATAGTTATAGACTATTTTTGTAAAAAATTAGTTGTTGATAAGCAGAGGAAGTAAAAACAATTAAGAAGAATATTGAAAAACCAATTCTAATTCTAATCTCAACTACTAATGCCCCATCAAGCCCATTGATAAACAATGACAATTTAATCAGATCTGAAAAGACATTGCCAAAAATGTTGAAGATCTTTTGAAATGTGTATTTATAAACTCTTTACAATGAACACTTTTATAGAGTGACTGTGAATTTAACAATGAGTGAAAGAGTAGCTGAGTTCCAAAAAGAACTTTATGTTATAAAGACAGCATCTTGAAGGAAAAAAAATGCCTTTGGAAATATCTATATGCATGTGTGGTTTCTTCTAAAATTCATGCCTAAATAAGCATTAAAAAAATAAAAAGAGAGAAGAAAGACTTATGCCCATATATTTTCACCCAAAAAGAAAGGCCCTCAATATAAATCCCATTTGCTCAAATTCAGATTATGTTTGCAAGAATAAATCATTGACTCCCAGAGTTGAAGAAAATTACAAAATGATTTCTTCTAACAAAGCTGGGCATAATCAGCAAATGCAGCCAAAATGGTCTTTTAACTATAGATACTGAAATATTTCTTTCCTTTTTTATAGCTGGTTTTTCCAGCATATTGGCATGAAATATGATATACATTATGATGTGCAACATGATGGTCTGATACATCTATATACTGTGATTGCTGCCATAAAGTTGGTCAACACCTCTATGTCTCTCATAACCACCATTTAGTATGTTTGGGAGGCATGAATTTTTAAGAACAACTTCATTAACAACTTTCAAGTATGTAATATGGTTCTGTTAACTATACTCACCTTGCTACAGTCACAGAATGTATTCATTTTGCTACTAACACTTTAGCTTACACTTGTAATCATTTCCATTTGGATCTACTATTTCTATGACAGCCATGAAAAACAAGAATCAAAAACAAAAAGAAACTTACAAAAGAACACCTGAACTCTGAATTTGACTTTTAAATCACTTTATCAAATGGCATTTAAACCAAGATTTTAAAAAAACAGTCATAAAGCATCTTAAAATACACTATAGACTTGGAAGTCAGGCAGTAGCACAGCGGATTAAGTACAGGTGGTGCAAAGCAAGGACCAGCATAAGGATCCCAGTTCGAGCCCCCAGTTCCCCACCTGCAGGGAAGTCACTTTACAAGCGGTGAAGCAGGTCTGCAGGTGTCTGTCTTTCTCTCCCCTCTCTGTCTTCCCTTCCTCTCTCCATTTCTCCCTGTCCTATCAACAATGACAACAACAATAACTACAACAATAAACTTGTAAGAAGGGCAACAAAAGGGAATGAATAAATAAATAAATATTTAAAAAAGATTACACTAGTCTTTCTGCCATTGTCAATAACAGTGGGAAAAAGAAAGCAGAAAAGGTTATGCTTACTAATAATAAAAATAAATAAAGCAAATATCATTTTAGTTCATCTTTTACTCACTTTCACTTTCAGGATTTAAAAGAATAGTTTAAAGTCTTTTTACTTTTACATTATTTTCAGCATATATTATAAAAATTATATCTAGCACTGTACTAAGTTATTTATTTTGTAAGTAATTTTAGATACATTGAGTGCATCCTCAACGTGGTTTATTCACTAGGGAATATCATTCAAAAAGCATGGAGATCACTACCCTAGAGAATGGTGCTCCACAGAGGCTTATAGTTCTGTGTATGTGCTTTTAGGTACACAAGCACTGCATGTAAGGGGAAAAGTCCAGCAAAGTGACCTAGATTCTAATCTCATTTTAAAAGTTGTGAAACTCCAGGCAAGTTAATATCTCTAAAACATTTTTATCCATATGTAAAATTAAAAGGTTGGACAAGCTAATCTCTGATGATATATCAAGCCTTGGAATTCTAGTTTCAAGATGTTCTTTTTTTTTTCTTTCATTTCTTTTTTTTTAATTTTTGTATTATTTTATTTATAAAAAGGAAACACTGGCAAAACCATAGGACAAGAAGGGTACAACTCCATACAATTCCCACCACCAGAACACCCTATCCCATCCCCTCCCCGGATAACTTTCCTAGTCTCTAACCTTCTGTGAGTATGGACCCAGGGTCATTGTGGGATGCAGAAGGTGGAAGGTCTGGCTTCTATAATTGCTTCCCCGCTGAACATGGGTTTTGACAGGTTGATCCATACTCCCAGCCTGCCTCTCTTTTTCCCTAGTGGGGTGGGGTTCTGGGGATTCAGAACTCCAGGACACATTGGTGGGGTTGTCTGTCCAGGGAAGTTTGGTCAGCATCATGCTAGCAATCTGGAACCTAGTGGCTGAAAAGAGAGTTAACATATAAATCCAAACAAACTGTTGACTAATCATGAACCTAAATACTAGAGTAGTGCAGATGAAGAGTTGGGGGGGGGGTCTCTGTTTTGTAGATAACTAGTAGGCATATTTTAAAGCTCCTAAGCTGAATATGGACCCCAGATCACATCATATCAATGGGATTTACAGTCAAGATGTTCTTAAAAGTAGGTGAGATAGCTGAGCTGGTAAGGTGTTTTCTTGTCATGACTTAAAGTCAGGTTCAAGCCCCTTGCATACTGCATGAGAGTACTGCTCAACCAGGGAGCTTCATGCTGTGGTTTCTGTGGTCTCTCTCTCTCTCTCTCTCTCTCTCTCTCTCTCTCCCTCTCTCTCTCTCTCTCTCTCTCTCTCTCTCTCTTTCTTTCTCTCTCTTTCCCCTTTTCCCTGACTTCCTATCTTTGAAATAAATCACCCTGGAGCACAAAGACTCCAGTGTACCAAAAAGAGTGAAAATTGTATCTGATGGTTGGAATTCTGGTTGCCTATATGGAAGAGGATGACAGCTTAGAACAGAATATGGTGTACTGACACCTATCTTGTGGAGATGTGAAAATGTACCCTCTCACAACAATAGTCCTATAAATCAACATTTCTTCAATATTGAGTTAAAAATAAAAAATAAATTAAAAAGTAACAGAGGGCCAAATGGTGGTACAGCTAGTTGAGCACACATGTTACAGTGCACAAGGACCCAGGCTCACGTCTCTGGCTCCCTGCAGGGGGAAAGCTTTGTGAGTGTTGAAGCAGTGCTGCAGATGTCTCTCCTTCTCTCTCCCTATCACACCTTCCCTCTCTATTTCTGGCTGTCTCTATCCAATAAATAAACAAAGATAATGTAAAAAAAATTAAAAATTCTTCCTATGTGAGTATGAGCTTATAGTTATATGGTATTTTGTCTTAATGCAATAATTCATCACACAAGTGATTTTATAAAACAAGCAAAGCAAAAACTAGTTTTAAGAAAAATAAAAATCATGGGACCAGGTGGTGGCTCACCCAGTTGAGCACACAGGTTACAAGGCACAGGAACCCAGGTTCAAGGCCCAGTTCCTCACCTGCAGGGGGAAAGCTTCAAAAGTGATAAAGCAGGGTTACAGACATCTCTCTGTCTCTCTCCCTCTCTATCCCCCCCTTCCCTCTCAATTTCTGGCTATCTCTATCCAATAAACAAAGATAATTTTTAAAATGTAAAAAAAAAAAAAGAAAGAAAGAAAAAGAAAAATCATGTATTAAATGCCAGACCTCAAGAGTGAAACATTGATTATTATTTATATTTATTATTTCACAAGTGCTATTGTCTGCAAATGTCTGGCACAGTGCTTTGCTTTTTTTGGGGGGGGGGACACAATAATTAATATATAACATCATCCCTAGCATTCTTCTATCCTATTTAATGCTTGCAAGTAAGTTATGCCGGTACTGACTGAAAGTTCCTACCACTGCTTAATTCTTCTTTGACACTGGAAATTATGATATTATAAAAGTAGAGCTACATTCTCATAGAGAGAAAGAAATAAAGCAACCTATTTACATGACCCCAGCTAAAATGCACCAGAGAGTGCTCTTGTTTCTGGGTGAAGTATAAAGAGAAACCATGTGTAATTTACCTAGGCTTTGTTCCAACATAGTTTGTAACTTATAAACCATTTCCCAAATCATACTTCTGTTGCAAAGAACTAAGCTCCGTTGTTCTCTTCCTTCTTTAATGCTGCCTAGTAAGTGTAACCCATAACTAGATCTGACTATAAAAGTGTCAGTCAATCACAAAAAAATAAAAAACGCCAAATCTACCAGAGTTCAGAGTAGTAACATAGCCTTAATGGCCCAGGCAAAAGCACACTTCCATGCACAGGGTCAAATTCCCAGACCCCACCTGCAGAGCGGAAGCTTTGGGAACAATGAACCAGCTTTCTAGAGACCTTCCTCTCTCCCTCTTTATCTCCCCCTGCCCTCACAATTTCTGTCTCTATCAACAAAAAGAAAGGAAGAAAGAAGGAAGGAAGGAAACGAAGGAAGGAAGGAAGGAAGGAAGGAAGGAAGGAAGGAAGGAAGGAAGGAAGGAAAGGAAAGAAGGAAGAAAAGGAAAGAAGGAAGAAAAGAAGGATGGAAGGAAAGGAAGGAAAGAAGGAAAGAAGGAAGGAAGGAAGGAAGGAAGGAAGGAAGGGAGGGAGGGAGGGAGGGAAAGAAGGAAGGAAGGAAAGGAAAGAAGGAAGAAAAGGAAAGAAGGAAGAAAAGAAGGATGGAAGGAAAGGAAGGAAAGAAGGAAGGAAGGAAGGAAGGAAGGAAGGAAGGGAAGGAAAGAAGGAAGGAACGAATGAACGAACGAAGGAACGAAGGAAGGAAAGGAAAGAAGGAAGGAAGGAAAGAAGGAAGGAAGGAAGGAAGGAAGGAAGGAAGGAAGGAAGGAAGGAAGGAAGGAAGGAAGGAAGGTCTGTCTACCTGAAGCACTGGAATTGTCATGCAAGTACTGAAAGGCCCAACAATAACCCTGGTGGTAGTAAAACAACAACAACAAAAATCGGTAAGGAGATATTCATCCTAAAATACAGATATCTGAGAGGGCCTAGGGAAAGCAATCTTTTAGTCCATGATGAAATCTTTCCCAACATGGAAACTGAGCCTAAACTTAGTTCTACCCAGAAAGACTATATGTGAATATAATCAAAGGACAAAGATGTAATTGTTTCTTAAAAGTAAAATCTTCCTGGCTGACTGGAACTACTCTATATGCTCACCAATTCAGTACATACTACTATACATTCTGAACTGCTATATATTTTGAAGATTTAGTGGCAAACAAATGAAAAATCTAGCACTCCAATAGATCCTTTTCTAGAGGGAGAAATAAAGTCTCTAGTTAAGCAAGTGGATAAATACTATACTTCTTCATGATTACAATATGGTAAGATTTCTGGACTATAGTAAGAAAAATACAGTAAGAAAATTTTCCATAATGTGGTAGAGGACTCTCATGAAGTGTTTGGGAGTTTCAGCTATAAAAAGAATTGGGAAAATTTGGAATTTTAGACATTTAAGAATTCTGTATGAAAATCTATGGCCTTGTCAAATAATGAGTAGGGCACAGCTTAACATGATTTGGAATGGTACACTCTAAATATTAAGGTATCAAGTGGATCAGCAAATCAGAAACAGAATCAAGGGGAGAGGTAAAGAGACAGCAAAGCCACTAGGCAAAAATCTTGACTAACTGAAAGGACTAACTGAAAGCAGAAGATCTATAAGAGCAATATTTTTTACAAGTTGACAATTATAGTTGTAATATTCCAACTACCTGGAATAATGAATGGATTTTATAGAAAGATAGAATAGCATAATCTCCTTACAATCACTAAAAAATAGCACCTAACTGATCTACAAATAAAGCAAATCTTTTAAAAAAAAAAACTGAGAGCTGGGTGATGGTACACCTGGTTGAGTTACCACATTACAGTGTACAAGGGCTCAGATTCAAATCCCTGGCCCCCACCTGAAGGAGGAAAGCTTCACAAGTGGTCAAACAATGCAGCAGGTTTCTCCCCCTCTCTTTCTCCTTTGCTATCTTTCCCTTCCCTCTCAATTTTTCTGACTGTATTATGTGTGTGTGTGTGTGTGTGTGTGTGTGTGTGTGTGTGTGTGTGTGTGTGTGTGTGTGTGTGTGTAAATGTAATATAATGAGTAGTATTTAGTTACAGAGACTCCATGGAACAAGTAGCCTCAATGAAATTTAGGAGGAAAAATAAGTATCAGAAGACTTCTGTTAAGAAAGTAACGTATGTATGGGGACAGCAGAAAGAAAATGGATAAAATGTTAGCAATGGAAGAATGACTCTTGGAATAGAGAAAAGTAGAGAACAGAATGAAGATTAAAGATTTAAGAAGTCATCAGGGATATGTATGCTTTGCTTCTAGAAATGACAGGAATGGAGGGGCCAGATGGTGGTATACATGGTTGAGTGCATATGTTACAAAGTGCAAGGACCCAGTTCAAGCCCCCAGTCCCACCTGCAAGGGAAAAGCTTTGCACAGAGTGTAGCAGAACTGCAGATGTCTTTCTCTCTCCCTCTCTATCCCACCCACCCTCTTGATTTCTGACTGTCTCTATCCAATAAATAATTTTTAAAAATAAGAGAAATTACATGAAAGTAAATGATTAATGATACACAAAATATAAAGGAAATTTAAGTCACTAGATGTGATCAAATAAGTTTACACTGTATAATATAATTAATATATATCACACATAATAGGCACCTATACCATTAAATGTTATTTGTTTCTCTTGGATTTTTTTATATTGTTAGGATTTCACTGCTCCAGGTCAACATTTTAAGAGATATAGAGACAGAGACAGAGGGAGAGAGGGAAAGATACCACAGCACAGAAACTTCCTGTAGTAGCCGGGAGCTGGGCTCAAAGCTGGGCTGTCACAAACATCATTAAGTAGGAGCATTATCTGGATGAGCACATTAGAAGTTTTAAAACAGTTTCATTTACTGACTCATTTCAAGAATTTTTTAAATGCATTATTAAGCTTTATGTATTACATATGAGCGAAATTTTCACAAGAGGCAGAAAAGAGAAAGAGAGAGGATAATTTACGGTGTCCAGGATGGAACTAGACCTCTCAAACATGAAAGTCTAATGGTATACTAATACAGCTATTTCCCCAGTTACATCAACAAATGTTTTTGAGTTTTTATTTACTAGTCAAAACCATAATCAGTCTACTGGAGATGAACATATGAACACACCTGATGACTGATAACTGTGAGCTAGGCTAGGGCTGAGCACCCATCTCTGCTGTCATATTAGACAAAACTTGAGGAATTTAGTGAACACAAGAGATGCCATTTCCATCAGGAAATCAAAAAGGAATCAAAAGCCAGAAGAGGCCAACTCGGACCAAGATGGAACTTGAAATGTGCGTTACATGACCCTGCGCTTCTCTGTAATAAAATCCCCACACTAGTTAGGTAGGGACCACGACAGTTCTGAAATGGATAAATATGGTAAGAGAAAAAAAAAAAGGGAGAGCCTGGGATTCCTAGGAAATCCCTGACTAGCCCAGCCCTCCAGGAACAATAATTAGCATGCCTTTCCAGACAGACCTCCTGTGGACACAAACCCCTGAAACTAGCAGCTAATTTACCTTAGAACCCTCCCACATTCCCTCTGACTGTACACTTCTGCCTTCCCTTTCTAGTGAATCTTATCTGCGCCTTACTGTTGTCAAAGTCCCTAAATTCTTTCTGGACTCTGACAAGAACCTGTCCTTGTATTCAGGCTTCCTTTCTCTGTAGGGCACCAGATCCTCTCGCCAACTGTACTAAAACAGCAAACCATTCACATTTAAATAATAAAATAATTTGAGTTACTGCTGTCTAATTTAGTGTGCTTTTTTGCTAGTGCTTGATTTGAAGGCTGAAAAAGAACTGAAGGGTGAGAATTTATTCACAAATCTAAGTCCTTAAGCTTGCAATCTTAGCATCACGGTGACACAAGGATTGGTATGCCAGCTTGTACCACTAACTAGTATATTAATTTTATTTTATTTTTTATTTCTTTATTGGGGAATGAATGTTTTACATTCAACAGTAAATGCAATAGTTTGTAGATGCATCACATCCCCCAGTTTCCCATATAACATACAAAGGGGTATTTTTATTTTCTTAATTTTTCCATCTTTCTTATGAGTTCACAAGAATCCACATACTAAATGACAGTATAAAAATATGTGTACTTTTTATTTTCTACAGTTTCAATCATAGTTATTCTGTGGCTAAAACTTTAGTGTGGTACCTTCAACTTTCTGGATAATTAATTATTTAACAGAAACTATTATCAAGAAACTACTATAGAGGCTGGGCAGTGAAGCACCTAGTAGAGTGCACATGTTAGCATGTACAAAAACCCAAGTTCAAGTCCCCAGTCCCCACTTGCATGGGAGAAGCTTCACAAGTGGTGCAATAGTGCAGCAGGTGTCTGTCTCTCTCCTTCTCTATCTCCCCCTCCTCTCTCAATTTCTGTCTCTAACAAAAAGGAAAAAAGTAGATTTGTCATGCAGGCCCCAAACCCCAGAAATAACTCTGGTAGTAATAGTAAAAAAAAAAATGTAAAACATGCTTAATTGAAAGGAATATTGCCTTTCCACAAACACTCCATGCTCAAAATGCTGTGGAAATAAGTAGGGTCAAATAAATGTGACCTAAGACGAGAAAAAGAAAGAACTGCAGAAAGCAAAGCACCAAGATCTTGCTCATAGGTGGAACTTATGAAACAAGGGCAGAAAGAGACAACACAAAACAAAAAAGGACTGGGTTTGGTGTATTGCATCAAAGGAAAGGGCTCTGGGAAAAGGGGATGGAGGAGGTAGAGAGATATTGATCAGTCAGAGTGTTTTTGCAGACACCTATCATGGGGAGATGAGAAACTGTACCCATATGTCAACCACTGTCCTGTAATCCATTAATCCCCCAATAATGAAAATGTAAATAAATAGTCAGATACTTAAACTGAACACATCAGTTTCAGACAAAAAATCAGGCTAAGTAACTTCATATTTTTAAATATTTTATTTTAGGTATTTATTGGATAGAGCTAGAAAGTAACTGAGAGGGGACTGGGTAAGAGAGAGAGAGAGAGAGAGAGAGACCTGCGGCACTGCTTCACAACTGTGAAGCTTCCTCTTTCGGGTGGGGACCAAGGACTTGAACCCAGGCCCTTACTCTAACTGTATGCCATCATCAACGCCCATCATTTTTTTTCTTCCCTAAAGTACATCTTCCCAGTCACTATTACAGCATATTTCAACAATTTGAATCTGTGCTTATGCTGGAATATGCCCATATAGTTGTGGCACTGGACAGTACAATTACTCCAGCTGAAAACTTCCCTGAGATTGGAAAGCTTTAGGGGAGCTGGGGTAGAAAACACAGGGGCAGGAAATAGCTACTTGCCACAAAGTTTGACTTGTCTCACACTCCAGGGTAAACAGCTTGGAACTAGTTAAGTATCACGAATGATACTATTTATTCACAGACTCACTTATGAACTAACAAGACCTAAACCATCTCTTTCCACAATACGTTCAAGGGGCAGGAACTTCATCCAAGGCTGGAAATGTTACATCCTGAAAGAATTCACTATAAATTAAGTCAGCATTTGTATCATACTCAGAAATGAAGGCTGCAAACTGGCTGAATGGGACAAGAAAGCCTGTCCCATCCTGAGATTATTCTCTCCACACTGAGCCACCACTTCCACCCTCTGTGGGCAAATCAATCCTTGTTTTACTTGCTGCAGATAAATGCTGGGTCTTCCTCCTTGCTGGCTCTGTCAGCCTGTTCTCCTTCTGGAGGGTTGGGTTTGTTTTTCCTGACAGCATTTGCAATTTCTAAGCTACAGTAGTGGTGCCAGCCTGCACTGCACAGAAAGCAAAAATGAAACAGTCTGGCTGTTGTTTTAACACTTTGCAAACAGCAACTTGTTTCTCTGGCTAAATTTTTGCCTCTGGACATCGGACAGTGCAATAGTGATTAGTACTCAGCATGAAAGGCAGGCGTCCCCTTCATCTCACACACTAAACCTGGAGCTTTGAGATTGGTATTTACAATTCAAAGGAAAGATTTATTTTAATACCTTTTTTTTTTTTTTTACCACCAGGGTTAGTGTCTGCACAACAAACCCACCAATCCTGGCAAGCTTTTTTTTTTCCTTTATTTTAATATTACAGCAAGAAAATGAGAAGAGAGCCACAGAGAGGAAGAGAGAAAGAAAGACACCTGAACACCTGTCTCCCTGCTGTTTCATATTCACAAAGCTTGCCCTCTGCAGATGGGGACCAGGGCTTTGAACTACGATCCTTGCACATAGTAGCGTGCACTCAACTGGGTGTGCCAACACCCACTCAAAATTATTCACTGAAGTGTACTTATCAAACTTGCACATAGGCATAGTAGAAATGTATCAAGTGCTCAAACAAATGGTCTTTCTGATGGGCACTACTGGTCCTGTAGAGGCAACACTTTATAAGTATTTTAGGTAGTGATTCACCTTATTTAGGGAACAAGTTACTCTCCTGGTCATTCTATTTAAAATTAAGATTTTTCAGATGGGATTATTTTTTCTGGAGTAAAAATGTATGGTGACTGTACTAAGCAAAGACATAAAAGATAACTACTGGTTTTTATTCACAGTCTTTTAGGTGAGGACTCCCCGCCAACCTCCTGGGAGGGGGAAGATAGCATAATGATTATGCAAAAGGACTTTCATGCCCAAGGCTCCAAAATCACAGTTACAATCCCTAGTACTACCATAAACCAGAGCTGAACTGTGCTTTGGTGCCTCTCTCATAAAATAATTTTTTAAAGCTAACCCTTTGTTGAATAGAAGTTTCCTTTGCAGTCTGGAACTTAGCCCACCCAGAAGAGTAGCACAGCATATACTATTACACAAGAAGAACCAAATTCAAACATCATGCATGACACAAAGGGAAATTCTTCACACAACAGGGAAATGCTATTGTTTGTCTCATCTCTATCTCCTTTTCTGTTTCAACCTAAAACTAAAATGGAAAAAAAAAAAAGTCAGGGCCTGACAGTCACACACTGTCACATATATTACCAAGCACACATAATACCAGGCATGAGGACCCAGTTCAACCCCCACTCCCCACCTTCAGGGGGTCCACTTCACAAGCCCCCACTTCACCTGCAAGTGTCCCTCGCTCTATCTCCCCATCCTCTCTCAATTACTCTGTGTCCTATCTAAGAAAAATTAGAAAAAAAAAAAAGTCAACTGGGAACAGTGGGAGTGCACAGGTACAAGGTCCCACACAAGAAAAAAAAATGTTTCCTTTCTAAGCTTAACTAATAAGTTTACTGAGAAAGAAGGAGAATTTAGGATTTAACAGAGAAAAGATAAAAGAAAATAAAGATACAGTAGCCTAAGGCCTGTAAACTCCTAGTCTTCATGACTTCATGACCTCTCCCATTTCAAATGGTATTAGGTGAAGGGTGGGGGTTAGTTTAGTGATTATGCAAAAAGACTTTCATGCCCGCCCAAGGCACCAATGGTTCCAGACACTACCATAAACTAGAGCTGAGCAGTGCTCTGGTAAAAAGGCAAAGAAAGGGGATGGGTGGTGGTGCACCTGGTTAAGTGGACATGTTACAATGTTCAAGGGACCAGGTTCGAGTCCCCGGACCCCACTTGCAAAGGGAAAGCTTCACGAGTGGTGAAGCAAGGCTGCAGGTATTCCTCTGTCTCTTTCCCTATCTCCCCCTTCCCTCTCAATTTCTGGCCATCTTTATCTAACAAATAAAGAGAATAATTTTTTAAAAGATAAATGGTATTATACTTCCTCAAACCCTCTACCTCTCTATGCTGCCCAACTGGTACCTAAACTCAGTGCACAAGCACAACAGCTGTACAGATAGTCACTCCCTTTTATAATAAGTACGGTATGTAAAATGAAAGCTAGAAAGAAAATCTACATAATGGTCAGTGAAAGGGATTCTCCTTTTTCATGGAAACAACAATATCTGCTCTCTTTTTTTGCTGGATTTGCAGGCACTACTTATACACTGCTTGTCCTCTCTTTCCAACAATCTATGCCAGCATGGAAAGCAATAAGTGAAACAGGAGAATGCTATATATTTACCCTTGTTATTTAGTTTAAGACATCTGTCAGGAAGAAACAGGGTGAAAGAGATGGTTAGATCTTCTCTTCAAGGAACATGAATAGAACAGTTGTTAAGTACAAAAAAAAATTGTTTTAATAAACTGTTATCTATAACCACCTGTGCTCACTCGTTCTGCATTCTTTGGGTCAGATAATATTTCCTTGCAGTACTCACTAATCCTCCAGCAGAGACCTTCAGACTGTCTTCCTCCTTTCCTTATTTAGACAGTGGGGAGATTGTGAGCTCTGAAGCCCAGCCCAAGGGTGGAGAAGACAGTTCTTCATCAGGTATTAAAGACAGACGCCTTTTGCAAAAGAATAAACACCTCGCTTCAAATCCTTATCTTTTGCATGAACAAGTAATTTTAATTGTCATTACAATTAAAATTAAATACGTCATTTACAACAAGGGGATAACAGAACAAGCTGAAATCAGAGTTTTCTGCACTAATTCTAAACTCAGGTTATTTTTTTATCTTGTTAATTGGGGGTAAGTTAATGGTTCATGGTTAAGTATTGACATATAGGCACAATCTTTCATCTGCAAAATACTCTCACTTCCAACTCGGGTCCTTTCCCATCATGCACCTTGGTTGGCCTCATCTTGGATGGAGCATGAAGGAGTCATGTTAAGTGAAATAACCCCAACATACTTATTGACAGGGAACATCAGTCTATTCATTTAAAAGAGCTAAAAGATATGACTTGAGTAAAAAGAGTTTGAAAAGTTCTCAGTCTACATTATATATTACTGACTGAGACTACTAGGTAGTAAACACATATAGTTGAGTTCCACAAGTAGGTTTGTAAAAACAGAATAGAAAATTTTGACTAAAACAGTATTTCCAAACTGAGATTCTTTTAGAAATAATGTAACAAGAGGTGCTGGGGAGTAGCACAGAGAGTTAAGTGCGCATGGCGCAAAGAGCAAGAACCAGTGCAAGGATCCCAGTTCCAGGCCCCAGCTGCCCACCTGCAGGGGGGTTGCCTCACAAGCGGTGAAGTAGGTCTATCTTTCTCTCCTCCTCTCTCGACTTCTCACTGTCCTATCCAACAACAACAGCAGCAATAACAACAAAAATAATAGCAACAACAATGATAAACAACCGGGGTAACAAAAGGGAAAAAAGGAAATAATGTAACAAAATCACAGGGAATGTTATGGAGAGAGCAAATTAATTAAAGCTAGTTTAGATTTAAAATCCTAAATGAGATTTAATCAGATGTTGCCTCTTAAGGCTTATGAAAATGTTCAAATGTCATCTTCATCCACTTTTTACGATAGAAATGTGCTTAGTATCATTTGAGAATGTACAACTCTGGCTATACCCATTAAGCAGTAATAAAACCCATTATTCTCATAGTAGTAACTTTCTGAAGAAAATTCTAGATAATTGTATATTTAAGCATTGTAGTAATAGTAATTCATTGTCTAAACTATACTTAAAACTTTAACAACTAGCAGTAAATCATCTTTAAACAATACTTCTTCAATCTTCACTTGGTTGTTACTAGTGAGATTTACCCAATTTTTTTAATAAATAAAAAGGTTTGACACTAATTATATATCAGTAATTATATTACAAAGTTTTAACCACAATACAGGTAATTGTGAATTTATGTGGTATTATTAAAGCAGTCTCCCTTTTTCCAAGGACTGGATACCCATATAAATTCCTATAGGGTATTTGGGCAGAAGAACACAGCAAAGGAATACGGCTCTAACAGAAAAATGAAAACTGGACAACAACAAGTCCTTGAAAAGTTCATTTAAATAACTTGGGTTGGGAATAACTTGGATTTATCATATAAAATATATAATGAAGAGAGGCATGCACTAGTGGGTAAAAGGAAAAGTTTCAGATTCTCAAAATGAAGAAAACATTCCATTTCTTCTTTAACATAGAAACAACATTCTGCAGTGAGTACCTCCCCTCCCAACACTTCCTCTCCACTATTCCAAGCTTTGGGTCCATGATTGCTCAACAATTTGTTTGGCTTTGTATATTAACTCTCTTTTCAGCCACCAGGTTCCAGATGCCACCAGGATGCTGGCCAGGCTTCCCTGGACTGAAGACCCCACCAATGTATCCTGGAGCTCCGCTTCCCCAGAGACCCACCCTACTAGGGAAAGAGAGAGGCAGACTGGGAGTATGGACCGACCAGTCAACATCCATGTTCAGCGGGGAAGCAATTACAGAAGCCAGACCTTCCACCTTCTGCAACCCACAATGACCCTGGGTCCATGCTCCCAGAGGGATAGAGAATGGGAAAGCTCTCAGGGGAGGGAATGGGATATGGAGATTGGGTGGTGGGAATTTGTGGAGTTGTACCCCTCCTACCCTATGGTTTTGTTAATTTTTCCTTTCTTAAATAGGAAACTAAAGCACACCAAATAGAAAACCAGTTGTCCAACAAAAAGAATAATTACAAAAAAATTACTCTTAAACTTATGAAACAGTTCTCAACAACGGCAGCCACAATAGGTTTGGGTTAAATCTTCAAGGTACACAAAGAAAATAACTTTTAATATCTACCCAATTAAACCATATTTCAAGAACTGGTTGTGAATTAAGGATATTTATATGCAAACATTGTCTAAGGATATTGCCACCAACAATTGCTCATTAAAGGAATTTCTAAGGAATGTACTTCAATTAGAAAAAAAGACTGATCCAGGATGAAAAATGAGGTGGTGACAGAAAAGGTTCAGCGGGGAGTTGGGCGGTAGTGCAGCAGGTTAAGCCTACGTGGCACAAAGCACAAAGACCAGCTTGAGGATCCCAGTTTGAGCCCCTGGCTCCCCACCTGCAGGGGAGTCACTTCACAGGCCACAGGCGGTGAAGCAGGTCTGCAGGTGTCTGTGTTTCTCTCCTCCCCTCTGTCTTCCCCCTCCTTTTTCCATTTCTCTCTGTCCTGTCCAACAACAATGACATCAACAATAATAACTACAACAATAATAAAAACAACAAGGGCAACAAAAAGGAAATAAATAAATATTTTTTAAAATCTTTTTAAAAAAAAAGGCTCAGCATACAAATAAATCATTAAATGCTTAATTTTACCAAGCACTAATATTACCCATGCATAATTGTTAGAATTAAAAAGCTGAAAACAAGTGCCTTTTTGTTCTAGGTTACAATGTCAGGACAGGAAGATACTCAGCATGTTTCTAAAATATCAGTGGACTTAAGAAACAAACAACTGAAATTTCAAAAAAAAAAAAGAAAACTCTTCTGTGATGTAGTAAAGATTTTTTAAAAATTTTTTTTAATATTTATTTTATTTATTTATTCCCTTTTGTTGCCCTTGTTTTTTTATTGTTGTAGTTATTATTGTTGTTGTCGTTGTTGGATAGGACAGAGAGAAATGGAGAGAGGAGGGGAAGACAGAGAGGAGGAGAGAAAGATAGACACCTGCAGACCTGCTTCACCACCTGTGAAGCGACTCCCCTGCAGGTGGGGAGCCGGGGTTCGAACCCGGATCCTTATGCCGGTCCTTGTGCTTTGCGTCACCTGCGCTTAACCCTCTGCGCTACAGCCCAACTCCCGTAGCAAAGACTTTTATCTTTCCCCTGCAGAACATCACTTCTGATTCTGGGTTGTTTTTGTGTGTTTTGTTTTGTTTTGTTTTGTTTTGTTTTGTTTTGTTTTGTTTTGTTTTGCCTCCAGTGTCATTGCTGGGGCTCGGTGCCTGCACTAGGAATCCACTGCTCCTAGAGGTCATTTTGTCCCTTTTGTTGCCCTGGTTGTTTTATCATTGTTGTAGTTATTGTTATCGCTGTTACTGATGTCATTATTATTGGATAGGACAGAGACAAATGGAGAGAGGAGGGGAAGACAGAGTGGAGTACAGAAAGATAGACACCTACAGACCTGCTTCACCGCTTGTGAAGCAACTCCCCTACAGGTGAGGAGCCGGGGGCTCGAACTGGGATCCTTAAGCCTGTCCTTGCGCTTTGTGCCTGGTGTACTTAACCCGCTGTGCTACTGCCCGACCCCCTGATTCTGGGTTTTATGTTGAGGTTTTGGCATGGTCAGCCAGAGCTTTGGCGAAAGAAAAGGAAAAGGAGCAAAAACTTCAGTGACCCTGCAGAGAACTGTGATCACCTTCTGGAAACACAAGGGGCTTCAAAGCACAACTTGTCATTTTCACAGAACATTTGCTAAGCTCTGGAGCTCTAGAGGAACCTAGGGAGCCAAGCCAAAGGTTTTAAACTGCAAAGTGGAATCTCCTGAAGGCAGAAGGCTGGTGGAAGTGTCTAACTCACACATAAAGCTGAGCCTTACCTTCAAGGAATTCTCGATATTTTGAAGCTCTGTAAACTAAGAGACTGGAAAGATGGGCTGAAATTATGGAATAGGATAGCTGTTTTCTGTAGTCTCTTGAGGAGAGGGAGTGGGGAAAAGAGAGAAAGAGAGAGAGAGAGGATGCTTTCTAGGAACTTAAACCCCAGGTAGGGAGGAGGAATGTACAGCAAACAAGAGCAGAAGTGCATCAGATTTACCAAAATGGAAGCCCAGCCCCAGTGTGAATGTGATTGTATTCATGTGTTCCACTTCCGAGTCTACTTACCAATGAAGGGAAACAATACACTGTAGAGCCTCTGAAGTTAACATTATATGCAATATCAGCATGCATTAAGAAATTGCTAGAAATATGGGCCAGATATCCTCACTAGCAAACAAAAACGTGTGATTAACATATTAAAAATCAACCCAGAAGGCAGGAGAAACAGCATAGAGGTTACAGAAATAAGACTGTCTTTCATACCTGAGGCTCTGAGCCCTCTCCCCCACCCCTCATATATTTTTTTAAACAAAGAAAAAGACAAAATTGATCAAAGGGTACAGAACTGAGAGAATTATGATCCATAAAAAAAAAATCAAATATACATTCTATAGAAGGGAAAAAAACTGAAGAAACAAGAGGGGTGAATCTGCATAGCAAAATGACTCCAGCTGAAAACAATGAACTAGAATTAGGTTCTAGTTTTTTGTTTCTTTTTCCTTTAAAAAAAAAAAGCTTTAAAAACTAAAGAGCTTTTTAAACATGAGAAAGCACACATATTAAATTTTTAAGAGATCCTAAGGCATTGTCTTTGTTCAGATACCCCAGAGAACAAAGTTAGAATGAAAGATCAGCATTCAAGAGACTTATGGGTGAGAACAGTCAAGAAAAACATTATCAAGAGACAGGTCTTAGCAGAGCAAGACAGTGAACACAGTAGTAACTGCACAGAGAGCCTTAGTCAATCAGTCTTGGTGGAGGACACGAGAGATAGCTTAGTGGAAAAGTAAACAGACACTCATGCCTGAGGCTCCAGTTCCCAGGTTCAGTCCCCAGCACCACCATTGACCAGTGCTGAGCAGTGCTCCAGTTAAAAATAAATAAATAAATCTTGGTGGAAGTCTGAGGCACTTTATCTCCAGAGTAACCTTGTTATTGGATACAGGTCAACAGGGTCTGGAGAAGTAACATAAACTTGTCAGAAGTAGCTCTTTTGGGCAAAAAACAAATCGGACAAGGGCTTAGCTGTGAACCTTAAGCAATAAGCACTTCAAGCAGCTGGGCAGTTAAGTGGGGTGTCTGTGTTCACCACAACTTGGCCACAACTACCTCCATTGCAGCCCCAGCACTGTGTGCTCAGCTCTGCCTGCGTTGTGTGGGTTCCAGCATCTGGGAACAATTTCTCCAGGAGTAGGGATTCTGGCTTTTCCAGTGCAGATGCACAGGGATGAAATCACTGAACATGTTGCTACCCTCATTCTCACCATTGTTCCTCGAAATATGATTGAGGTTCATCTCTAGTTCATTTGTTGATCTCCACTGAGTCACTCTTGCCAAGCACCCCTGCCAGTTTAGATGGCTTTGGGGGAAGATGACACAAATACTTAGTCTGAGAATCTAGTCTCCAAGACTTCCTCCAATCAGGGCTGCTGCCCTTATTAACTCACCATGAAATACAAAGGACACTGGGGAGGGAGAGCAGAAGGATTTAGTGGGGCAAGATTTAGTGTACATGATGGTGGAGGTGACCCAAGTTGTGGTAAGAGTGTTCTGCAGACACCTGTCACAGCAGATGAGAAATGGCACCCATATGTACAATAGTATAATAACTGTAAATCATTAAGCCCACAGTAAAATTGTAAGAAAAAAATGGACAAAGAAATGTGAAAGTACATACAACTGGATCATTTAGGTCTTAGTGGTTCTGATAGTACACTTTTTAGTTCAAGTGTTTGCTTGGTTGGTTGTTTTTCATTCATTGATTTCTTAAATCTGAGCACTGCTCAGTTCTGGCTCATAGTGATGTCGGGGATGGGACTTGGGACATTGGAGAGTCTTTGGCATAACTACTATGCTACTTCCCTGGTCCTAATATCAATAGTGCACTTCTTTAACTTAATTTTTTTTATTATCTTTTGATGAAGCTGGGGCCTCATGCATTTTTTAATTTTATAATTCTTTATTAGTGATTAATAGTGGCTTACAAAGTTGTGATATTACAGGGTATAGTTCCACACAGTACACACCACAAAAGTTCTGTACATTCAACTCCCAATAGTTCTCCCTAAAGTTCTGGGGTCTCATGTATTTGTAATTTCTCCACTTCCAGGGTGACATTCCTAGAGAGGGTATGTGGGGCAGGGGAGGAGGAGACATTCCATAATATCAGAGCTTCCTGGGCCTGACCCAGGTCACCACACATATGAAAGTGGTGAAATAGCTCTCTGGTTCCTGGCTTAAATTTCTTTAATGTTTTCTTCTAAGCAGACCCATTGTGTAACAGAGGTCTACATTTTTTTTATGGACTGGAGTCAATTATCATTATCAGTGTAGTGACTCCTTTTCTCTTGGAATGAGAAACCCAAGTGATCATGCAGAAACCATGGGAGAACATTTCACCAGAATCTAACCATGTGCCCTGCTAGATGCTTCCCATCTCTGGGAACCAAGTTTACCCTAAACTGAGAGCTGTGGGTGCAAGAAATAAAAAATGCCCAACTGAGTCATTGAAAAATCATCCCTATTTCTAGTCCTTGATTCTGGTTTCCTTACATTCTAGTTACTTGAGTATGACACAATTTTTCTAGATTTTTTCTGTATCTATTTTAGATAGAGAAATTGAGAGGAAATGGGGAAGACAGAGAGGGAGAGAAAAAAAGAGAGGCATCCATAGCACTACTTCACCACTTGTGAAGCTTCTCCCCTGTAAGTGGGCACCAGGAAACTGAACGGGGATCCCTGTGCTCAACCAGGTGTGCCATATCCAGCCTAGATATAATAATTTTATGGTTGCTAGTTAGGGGAGAGCTCTGTCTAGAAGGATACTGTCCTATCCTTCCAGTATACTGTCTCCCAGTACCCTCCAAAGTGCAGTCTTGGCACTGAGGAAGCTTGATGGAGGGTAGAATGGTGTAGTAGTATCTCTCCTCTTTCTTTCCTTCTCTTTTCTCTCTCTCTAAAAAAAAAAAAAAAAAAGAATAATGAATGAAAATTTTGCCCAAGGAATACAGCTCAGTGGTACAGACCATGAACAAGACCCTTGGTTGATTCCCTGACATAACATATATGAATGGATATAGATATAGACATTCCATAGATCTATTAGGCCAGCAATTCCTGGGTGTTGTGGTAGGTGACAGAGCCAGTGGATCCTGCATCCTGGCTTACTGCTGACTCCTTTGCCACAGAGGACTCTTGGAACTATGTTGTGACTCTGAAGGACATTTGGGACAATTAGCATACGAATGATGTCAGCCTGAAGCAAGGACACACAAAGGAATTGTTCCTATGACCATCACCATGGACTCTCCATTTGCCTTTGCTCCCAAATTAATCCTGGTCTTTTCATGTGATCTTGAGTAACTCAGTTTGCAGACTCTGAACTTTTGCCTATTTTCTTAGCTAGACTTCCTCTCTCACATTCTGTGATTTTACTGAATAAACCTCTTTTGCTTAACCTTAAATGGAGCTGCTTACTTGCAGCACCTAGATATCAGCCCAAATAAAGCCTCTATTGTTCAAACCTGTTCTCAGCTCCCAGCTGCCCCTTGCCCCTTTTAAGTTAAAGTTTCAGCAGTACTAGGCAAATTATGTCACATAAGCCATCTATGAATCAATTACAGATCTTCACAGAATAGTGCTTACTGAACTTCTACAAGGAATCAGACAAACACGTATCTGGAATACGGGTAAATTACCGACAAATCTGAGATTTCCAACATGTACAAAATGTGGTATTCTTGAATTCTTCCCATATAACCATTTTGTCTTCTCAGGGGTAACGCTATACTGGGGTGCATCACTCATCTCTTGTCCTAGCAGACTGTTAACATGCAGACTCTACAATCATCATTGCTATTTTCTGCATGAATCCTTTGTGCTAGCAGAACACTGGTGGATGACAGCAAAGTTGGCCCGAAGAAATAAGCAAAGTCCAGGAGAAACTTGAGCATTGTGGATGGTAGTCATGGATCCTACACATAACTGACTGTCCCAAAACTTAACTATAGATCTTCCTTGGGGTCCATAGGGGATTAGTTATGGAACCCCTTTACCCATACCAAATCTATAGGTGGGTGGTCCAGTCCACTATGGTCAACTCTAGACCAGCTGAATCAGTGAATACAGAACTCAGACTCTGCACAAGGCCACAATGCTTAGTAGACAAATTTAAAATTTTGAAGGCAAATGTCCTATCTAAGTAATTTTCTTCTGATTAGTAAACCATAATTATAAGCCTGAGAGTTGTGGGAATGAAGGCACAAGAAGACTTGCTACAGATTTGACCACAGTGATATTTGTTCTTGCCAATGGATCTTATGATGCAGCAATTTTGATAATAGTTAAGCTGTCCGGGACTGCATTTAGAGCAGCTGGCCAGCTCTAGCAAGGCAGCCCCACTGCAAAGCACCACTCCTCTGCAAAGAAGCAGTAGCATATCCTCTTCTAGAAGAAATTTTTCTCAGTGTAAAATGACTCCTTTAAATCATTTTAAATGTAGTATTTGATAAAACAGAGAAAAATTGAGAGGGGAGGGGAGATAAAGATGGACAGAGGAAGTGAAATACATGCAGCATTATTTTGCCACTCATGAAGCTTCTCAGCCACAGACAGGGATTTGAACCCACATTAGAGATTGTACCTATGTGTTAATAATCATACCGTAAACCATTAACCCTCTAATAAAAAAAATATATTTGTGGAGCAGTGAAGCCTTGGCGATTACAAAAAAAGAAAATGAATGATAATAATGATGTGTAACAAATGGAATAATTTCAAAAGCATAGTTCAGTAGCATATGATACTATCGAAGCATATCTTTAGCATGACACCTTTTATACAATGTCCCAAGACTAGGAAGTTAAATTTAAATTATTTAGAGAACATGACAGAAAAGCAAGGAAAAAGTAAAACAAAATGCCAGATAAGGATTTGGAATGAATTGCTGATAACTGCAACAGGGAAACGTAGAACACTTAGTTATTTCAGTGTGCAATTGGAATGTAAGTACTAATATTACTATAATTCTTTTCACTAGTGGCTTTCACTCCAGACTAAACATCGGATTAATCTAGGGCTTGGGAAACAGCATAGTGGTTATGCAAAAAATTTCTACAATTAAGGCTCCAAGATCCTGGTTCAATATCCAGCACCACCATAACCCAAAGCTGACCAGTGCTCCGGTTTTTCTCTTTGTCTTCTTGTACCTGTCTCTCTCTCTCTTATTAAAATGAAATAAAATATTTAAGCTTATTCAATTTTATAGGAAAGAAATAAATTGAGAGGGAAAGGGGATAGAGAGGATGAGAGTAATGAAGATGGATTTTTCTAGATTATTTAATTATAAATTGACACTCTTCTGTAGAAATTTCTCTTGTCTAAAATCATTTAAGACTTAAGAAATAGGAAATGAAGCAATTCTCTACCTAGACTGTGTAGACCAACTCAGTGCTTCTTGTCAGCTGGGTGCTATGCTAACTTATCAGTCTTTGAGACAAATTTATATATATATTAGTGAGAGAGTAAAAGTAGGAGAGAAAAATCTGACCATCATCCTGGCACACATGATGGCAGGTATCACACTCAGAATCCCCTTTTGGAGAGTCCTATACCTTATTTATTGTGCTACCTTTCAGGTCACAGGGACATATTTTGTTATTGTGCTTTCCTTGGCCCCGTTCCACTTCCATCTGGTCACTTACGTGACTCTTCTGCCTGCTGACAGCAGGGGAAGTGGCCATCTCCTGAATGGATGGAGCACGAAAGACTGATAACAGATCCAAAGGCTCTACTGAAAAGTGTTTAAATAAAAGAAAAAACACAATGCAAAAATGAAAAACAAAAATAATGCAAATGAAGTCTGCTCTTTTCTGGGTAGGGGCAACATTTTGTTCACTTTTAATAGCCTTCACACATGCTTTTCCATTTCCATGAACTTGACCAGATAGTTACATCTAACTCATTTCTGGAAATTTTAGTACAAAGTTTGTGTTTTTTTTCTTACTTTGATAGCTCTACCATAGGTTTTTCTCTATTTTTACAAATTCCTAAAAATTATACTGGAGAGGAATCAATAGCCAAGTTTTTAAATGTCACTTCTTCAGTGTAGTGCTAGAATATCCCTAAGAAATAGTACATTTTAAATGCCCTTGAATTCAAATAAAAGATATCAGATGTGCATAAATGAAAGCACGGTCATTTACGCTGAAACTCAAGGAATGGAACCCAATAAAATCAATGCTAGCTTTATTTTTATTGTGTAGGAAAAATGTGAAAATCTAAGCAAAGAATAAATCAGGGAAATTTAAGACATGAGACATTTCAAATCCCCATTACTGGATGTGAGATGTTTAAAAGTTAATGGTATGCTGAGCATAATAACGGCAATTTTTCACTAACACTTTGGAGTTGTATACTGGGATGTAGCAAATATTTGGATTATATAAGGCACTGCAAATGAAAAGTTCCCTAACACCTTTCCCACCATAAGTAGTTAGCAGAAATAGATTTTTTTCTGAAATACCTCTAATTTTTCAGATACTTCTATTTATTTTTAGACTGCAAACATCTTGAAAAGAAGGAACTATATTAGGTTCATGGAAATGTTTGTAGCATTATTTAACATATTTTCTCAAATATTTGTTAGTGGAAAAACAATTTCCCAAGCATGACGGCACAGAAAATATCAGCTGTCAAGACACTAACATTATAATCATTACACAGATGTAGTTAACGTTAGAAATAGTATTCACTCCTTGGAGTACATTTCAAAAGAGTTCTAGTTTCCAGACAGGAAGCTTGAATAGGTCAAAAGTGTCTTTTCAGGAGAGAAACTAAGATTAGGCCATTAACCTTTTAATCCACTAAACAGCTCAAATTTCCTTCATTTCAAGGTTATATGAACAGCATAAAGATAGTCACTAGAGTTTCAAACAGAGCGTGTATGAGAGAATGATGTGGACATATATATCTCCATGTGAATAGTAATGATAACCATTTTTCCTGTGCCCATTGGTTACCTGTATGTTCTCTTTGGTGAAATGTCTGTCTGTCTGTTCAGTTCTTCTCCCCATTTAGGACAGAGCTATTTATATTTTATAGTTCAGTTTTGTGAGTTTTATTATACATCTTGGAAATCATCTCTGTGCCAGAAGTATTTTGTACAAATAATTTCTACCATTCAGAAGCAAGTCTTCTTAGTTTTGAAGATTATTTCTGTTGGGGTGAAGATATTTTCCAGTTTAATGCAATGCAATTTATTTACTTTTTCTTTTGTTTCCTTTATAATTTTAGTGGTCTAAATATATACTTCTGAAGCCAATATCATGGAGTTTTGTTTATATTTTCTTTAAGAAAAAAAATTTTTTTTGCCACCAAGGTTTATCATTAGGGCACAGTGACTTGTGTGTACCTATGTTCATAGCAGCACAATTTGTAATAGCCAAAACCTGGAAGCAGCCCAGGTGTCCAATAACAGATGAGTGGCTGAGTAAATTGTAGTCTATATACACAATGGAAAACTACTCAGCTATTAAAAATGATGAATTTCTATCAGATACTTAGAGGAAAATATTGGCAGAACTCTTTTCCATCTAATAAAGGCATCTTCAATTATATGAATCCAATTACAAAGGAGACTAAAACAAAAAAAAAACACAATTGGACTACATCTGCACAGCAAAAGAAACCGCCATCCAAACAAAGAGACCGCTCACAGAATGGGAGAAGATCTTTACATGCCATACATCAAACAAGAGGCTAACAGCCAAAATATATAGAAAGCTTGCCAAAATCAACACGAAAACCAATGACTTCAACCAAAAATGGAGGTAGAACATGAACAGAATAGTCACCATAGAAGAGATAGGAAAGGCCGAGAAACACATGAAAAGAGAAATGCAAATAAAGACAACAATGAGATACCACTTCACTCCTGTGAGAATGTCATACACCAGAAAAGGTAGCAGCAGCAAATGCTGGAGAGGTTGTGGGGTCAAAGGAACCCTCCTGCAATGCTGGTGGGAATGTCAATTGGTCCAACCCCTGTGGAGAGCACTCTGGAGAACTCTCAGAAGGCTAGAAATGGACCTACCCTTTGATCCTGCAATTCCTCTTCTGGGGATTTATCCTAAAGAACCCAACACACTCATCCAAAAAAAAAATCTGTGTATATCTATGTTTACAGCAGCACAATTTGTAATAGCCAAAACTTGGAAGCAACCCAGACGTCCAACAACAGATGAGTGGCTGAGCAAGTTGTGGTCTATATACACAATACTACTTGGGTATTAAAAATGGTGATTTCACCATTTTCAGCCCATCTTGGATGGAGCTCGAAGACATCATGTTAAGCCAAATAAGTCAGAAACACAAGGATGAATTTGGGGGTGATGTCACTCACAGGCAGAAGTTGAAAAACAAGATCAGAAGAGAAAATACTAAGCAGAACTTGGACTGGAATTGGTGTATTGCACTAAAGTAAAAGACTCTGGGGTGGGTGGGGATGGAGAAAATTCAGGTCCTGGAATACTATGGCAGAGGACCTACTGGGGATTGTATTGTTATATGGAAAACTGAGAAATGTTATCATGTACAAACTATTGTATTTACTGTTGACTGTAAAACATTAGTCCCTCAATAAAGAAATAAAAATAAAAATGGTGAGTTCTTCTTCTTTACCCCATCTTGGATGGAGCTTGAAGAAATCATGTTCAGTGAGGTAAGTCAGAAACAAAAGGATGAATATGGAATGATCTCACTTATAGAAGTTTAAAAAAATCAAGACCAGAAGGGAAAACACTAAGTAGAACTTGGATTGGAGTTGGTGTATTGCACCAAAGCAAAATGCTTGTCCTGGCAGAGGAGGACCTAGTGAGGGTTGTATTGTTATGTGGAAAACCTGGAAATGTTATACATGTGCAAACTATTGTACTTTACTGTCAATTGTAAACCATTAATCCCCCAATAAAGAAATTTTAAAAAATGAAACAGAGTCTTCAATATATTTAACGTTTTCAAATTTAGTGTCTATGTCTTTAATCCATTTTGAGTTAATTTTTTTTACATTTTTTTAAATTTTTACTTATAAAATGGGAAGGCTACCATGGGAGGGGGTGGGTTATGGGGATTGGGTGTTGGGAATTGTGTGGAGTTGTACCCCTCCTACCTTATGCTTTTGTTCACTAATCCTTTCTTAAATAAAAAATTAAAAAAAAAAAAAAAGGTAACACTGACAAAACTATAGGATAAGAGGGGTACAACTCCACACAATTCCTACCACCAGAACTCCATATCCCACCCCCTCCTCTGACAGCTTTCCTACTCTTTATCCCTCTGGGAGTATGGACCCAGGATCATTATGGGGTTCAGAAGGTGGAAGGTCTGGCTTCTGTGATTGTTTCCCCACTGAGCATGGGTGTTGGCAGGTTGATCCATACTCCCAACCTATCTCTCTCTTTCCCTAGCTGGGCAGGGCTTTAGGGAAGTGGGGCTCCAGGACATATTGGTGGGTCGTCTGCCCAGGGAAGTCCGGTTGGCATCATAGTTTCTGGTGGCTGAAAAAAGAGTTAACATATAAAGCCAAACAAATTGTTGACTAATCAGGAGTCGGGCTGTAGTACAGCGGGCTAAGTGCAGGTGGCGCAAAGCACAAAGACCGGTATAAGGATCCCGGTTTGAACCCCGGCTCCCCACCTGCAGGGGAGTCGCTTCACAGGCGGTGAAGCAGGTCTGCAGGTGTCTATCTTTCTCTCCTCCTCTCTGTCTTCCCCTCCCTCTCTCCATTTCTCTCTGTCCTATCCAACAACAACAACAACAATAATAACTACAACAATAAAACAACAAGGGCAACAAAAGGGAAAAAATAAATAAAATAAATATATTTTTTAAAGTATTTAAAAAAAATTGTTGACTAATCATGAACCTAAAGGCTGGAATATTACAGATGAATATTTGGGGGTTTCTGTTTTATAGATAGCTAGTAGGCCTAATTTAGTTGTATTCTAAAGGGCCCATGACTATACTAGTTTTTTCCTAAGCCTGACCTCTGATATGCAGGTTGACCCTATTTATTGTCTGGGGAGGTGATGTCATGGCTAGAAAAAGGACCAGAAAGCTGGATCAGGGAAGAGAGTAGCTCCCAAATATGGGAAAGGTGTGAAAATATTGTTGACTGTAAGCCCCATCGATTTGATCTGGGACCCATATTCAACTAAGGAGCCTATGTGACCTCTGCATCCCTGTAGGTACACATGTAGGTACATGAATGTAGGTACACATTCGGTGGTCATGAGTAGGAATTTTCCAAGCTGCCCCAATTTCAGGACTCTTCTTCCTCAGCATACTGCAAGATTATGATGCATGCTCATTCTTTTCCATGTGACTATCTTGTTTAACCAGCACTACTTACTGAAGAGATGCTATCATTTAGCTCCTTAATCATAGATTGATTTTCCATACACAGACAGGTCTTTTATCTTATCACCAATCACAAGAGTCACAGTAAACAATGCTGTTACTGGCTGTAATCTCATGGAATTAGTTGGAAATATCAAGAGTTTTAATTTTTAGAAATGTTTTTATGCTCAATATATACATATCTATATATGTAATCTTTGAGAAAAAAACTACACAACTCTGGTGAAATAAATCAAATAACTAAAAACATGGAGAGCTACTGTCTGTTCATGTATTGTTGCAATGCCATTTTTTTCCCCAACTTAATCAACAGGTTCTAGGCAATCCCCCATCAAAATCACATTAACTTTTATTATGGATATCAACAAACCTGATCTGAAAGTTCACATAAAGAGACAAAGCAATTATAGTAGACATACAATATTAAAGGAGAAAGACTTGTGAGACTGGCAGTATTGTACTTTAAGATCTGCTATGAATAAAAGAGTATGGTATTGATAAAAGAAAAAGCAAATAGAATAGTGAGCATTTGCCTAAATTTCTCACTAATATTTATATCTACAAAGTTTTATCTTGAAGGATTATTATAAAATTGCATTCCAATACATTAACATACTCTTAAGAGATGCTTAGTGCAAGACAACTACAATTTTCATTTTTTGCCTTTAATACATTTTTAATTTTAAATGTTATATTTTACACGCTACATCTTTTATAATTACCTCTAATCTGTTCAGAGTGAGGCACAGACCTTGCATATGTAGAGTCTCACAGACTATAGTAATAAAACAAGAATCAGTAACTGACAGCCAGAGGAGTGGTGCTCTGGCTGTCAGTTATCGATTCTTGGTATACTACTGGTTTGTTCAGAGTTTTATCTGTGTCAGGTGAGATCGCTTCCTGAGAGAGAGAAGCCAGAGCACCCTTCCAGTACAGTAGCACCCAAGATTAAACTAGGCACTCAGACATGCCAGTCCTGTGCTCCACTCTATGAGTTATTTTCCCAAATGCAGTTACCGTAACCAAAACAAGAGAACTGCTCCATTATCGTCTCATTATCATTCAGCAAATATTATTTCTCAGCCCTCTGTTCCCACAAATGGTGACAGACATTACATGTGAAGGAGTTAATAATAAATAACTAATGGCACGATGGTGTAGGAGGACCTAAGGCTGAGGATGAGTGTTTCGCAGAAAACTGAGAAACTTTACATATGTGTCAACAACTGTATTTACTGTGAACCATGAATCCCCCAATTAAAAAAAAAACAAAACTATAAGTTCAGTTATAATGCCATTATAAGTATGGCAAGAGAATAGCAGCTGAGAAAAGTCAAGTAGTTTTCCATAGAAGTTCTCAGCTCCTTTTATATAAGAATAAGCACATGAGAAATCCCCAATTTGACTTGATAAAGAACTCTGTTTTCACCAGGGCATCCAACATGACAAATACCTAGTTAACACACTTTGAAATTCTGATAGGATTGCACAGAATTTAAGAACTTAAAGCACAATGTCTCTCACTGACAAGTAGAAAGGATCTAACTGCACTTCTGAAAACAAATGACTACATGAATCTAGCTCTCTTAATTAACATAGCATTAGCTTAGCTTCTTCCCTTCCTCTTATGCAAGTTACCCTTCAATCTATTAGTCATCTTTCACTTCTCCAAAATGGAAAGGGTGCTGATGTCTTGTAGGCAAGGTAAAGTCTTTTCTTTTTATGGTAAATTCCATAATTGAAATAATCATGCTTAAACGATACAGCATACATTTACTTTAGAGTGGAGTGCTGAAAACAGTTCGTGTATATTTGAGTGAAAGGAAAAAATCTGAAATTTAAAATTATGAAAGAGTGAATTGATCTGTAGCACTGAAGTTGTCCTAGGTACAGAAAAGCTATTTCTTTAAAGCTGCACTCAGATGAGATTTGCTGTACTTATTTCAAGTGACTCCTCTTTAAAAATCTAACTTCAAATCGTTTCTTTAACACAGTGAAATGACAAGACAAAAAAAAAAATTGTCTCCAATTCTCACTTCAATGCAGGCAGGAAGAAAGGGAAAGTGGTGTTATGGGTGCTTGGAGACATTTTTAAGCAAACTGCCATATGCTATCAACAGAGAAAGTGTATTTGAAGCTTAAGGTAGGGGATGGGTGGTGGCGTACCCAGTAGAGTATACATGTTACAATGTTAAGGACCTGGGTTTCAGGCCCCAGTCTCCCCCTACAGCTTAATGAGCAGTGAAGCAGTGCTACAGGTGTATTTCATTCTATCTTCCCATCTCAACTTCTCTCTCTATTCCATAAATAAGTGAGTTAAATGTATATTTTAAATAAAATAAATAAAAATTATGGTTTTTCTAATTCTTTTGTCTTCCTTTCCTGAAAAGTTAGTTTTAGTTTCATTAAAATACTTAAATAACCCTTATGACCCTGCATAAGCTCATCTCTCCAGCTAATTTCTTCTTTTTAATATTTTATTTACTTAACCTAATGAGATAGATACAGAGAGGAAGACAGAGACACCCGAACCCTGCTCAGCTCTGGCTTATGGTGGTGCTGGTGACTGAACCTGGAACCTCAAGAGCCTCTGGCATGAAAATCTTCTACATAAGTAGCAAGTGACTTCCCCAACCCACCTCTAGCTAATTCTATCCAAGGCTACTCTCTCTGTGCTTACTCTAGAAGACCTCACCAAAGGAGGCTTGGCTTTACTCATTTTCCTAAGTGACTCCAAGGCTCTGGGCCTCTGCATATATTTTCTCCTGTCTAGACTATCTCTACATTTTCCACATCAGCAAGTGATCACCTTGTCTTCTGGTTGTAGCCGTATATCACATTCTTATACAGAAAGACTCATCTTGCCCCAAACTCTCATGGCTAGCCCCACATTACATTCCCATGGCACTTAGATCATGTCTTAGGAAGTCATTGGATCAATAGCCATGTTCCTCAGTAGCTGGTAAGCCTCAAGATGGCAGGAATCGTAATTCTTGTGTAGTACTCTTTTATAGAGGATAGAAAATGATACCTGATAGCTGCGCTCAGCAAAGATTTAAAATTAACAAATGTCAAGCAGCATGCTACTCATTATAAATAGAATAGTGACTAATATAAATACAATACTAGCTTTCAGGGAGCTTACAGCTGAAAAGATGAATACAAAAACAGGAATTAAGCCAACAACAAACATTGCAAGCAAGAGGACAAAGGAACTGTAGCAAGTAATGCTTTTTTAAATTTTACTTTGTCAATTAATGGGGGTGGGTGGGGTGGTGAGACAGTGAGTGTGTAGTTTGCATCACTCTGAATTATTACTATTATCTACTGTCACAGCTGACCCCCAAATGCTTGAAAGTCAGTATTAAGAAATCCCATTCAAGATTGCTCTCACCTCCACGGTTCATGTCAGTACTGAACCTGTAACATTCCAACAACACAACAGATTCACAACTAACCCATCTCATCATTTGTAATACCATTACACCACTGACAATTACAGAAAGTATATGAATGAAGAAAAATCAAGTCTTGGGGGCCAGGTCATGGAGTACCTGGTGGAGCATACATGATATAATGATCAAACCCCCAGCCCCTACTTGAAGGGGAGATGCTATATATATATGACCACATGGTGGCACACCTAGTTGAACGTACACATTACAGTGCACAAGGACCCAGGTTCAGGCCCCTGGTCCCCACCTGCAGGGGGTAAGCTTCAGGAGTGGTGATGCAGGGCTGCAGGTGTCTCTCTGTCTCTCTCCCTCTCTATCTCCCCCTTCTCTATCCAATAAATGAAGATCATATATATATATATATATATATATATATATAATTTCCCCTCTAAAGTTATCTCTGTCTCTATCCACAAGAAAATTCAGGTCTTGGTTTCATGCAGATGCAGCTTCTACTACTTTTTTTTTTTTTGCATCTTTAGCTGAATTAAAAGTTTACAGCCATCACCACCAATGGTGTATATCTGGTTATGTAATTGAGCATTTGATGAACTATTAGATGGGTTTTCACACACAAGTATGACTGAGAGAGACTTCCAGAGGTGTGGTTATGCAGTAGGAGCTGCTTCACATAGCTCCCCTGAGAAACTAGAAAGAACAAAGAAAAATCACCTGGAAAGTCAACAAACTACAACTGGGCTTTCTTCAGAAACTCACTAAGCCCCAAGAGAAAAGAATTCTCCCATACTGTTACCCTGCAGAGGGTGGGAGGACAGCAAGAAGACCCTATCTGACATCACAGACACTAAACCAGCCCTGTGGGTGATGCATGATAAAATCTCCCCTCCCCTCACAAACAAGATTTATAAACAGGGAAATCCAACATCTTACCCTCAGCACCTCCTGCTGGCACAGCAATGAAAACCACACTAAATGCAAAGAGAAATACACAAATAGGGATGACAGAAACTCCAAATGACCAGACAGACACAGGTCACATCACCAAGAATGTCTCCCAAGAACAGGTGAACTAGATTCAGTTCTCTTCTCTTACTAAACACTCCATCAGTGAACAGTGTGCATATGCATAGTGGCAGAATTTAATTTTAATTTAGAAAGTGTTTAAGATCATATTGTTGGCATAATACTTTGGCTGTATTGTTGTTAAAATTTCGGAGGCTCTTGCCGGCCGGTCTAGCTTCACGGCGGGTAACAGAGACGCGGAGACAACGGCTGGGCAGGGAAGCTGTATTTCTTTATTCAGGAACAACGATTCATAAACTAAGACAAACTAATCACCAAACAAAACTCCACTGTCTCTTTGCGGCGGTGCAAGCACTCTTTCTTTTACTCTCGAACTCAGTAACCCTCGAACTCTCTCACTCTGGAACTCTGGAACTCTCTTACTGGGGAACCCTCTGAAACTCTCCAACTCTGGAACTCTGGCGGGTTTCCTAGGGGCGGGGCCAAGCGGGCCCGCGAAATTAACAGGACTGATGCAATTCTCTTGGCGGGGGAGAACTAGAACCCAATGTAAAGCATACAACACTGTATTCCAGTACTTAATGTCCTTATAGTAAGTTTAAAATCAACAGTTGTGGATTGCTAACTCTGAAGTCTACCTAACCTACACTGTAAGGCCAGAAGTCACCTTTGCTTATCATTCTCTTTTAGGAAACAATGCTTGAGACTAGATAGCTTCCAACAATGCCCATAAAATGTATGACCATTTTTGTACATAGACAAGCTCCTTGCAGTGCCAGTCATGGACAATGTGTGTCCCAGGCTCAGGACTGTATCCTTTCTTTCTTTTATTTTTTTCATAATACTGTTAAGAATAAGGGCACTTGTCATCTGCAGTGAATACAATTTCCTTGAGGCTGTGGGAATGGATTTTGCCATTGACATAAGATCCCTGCTACATCACTGACAATAGTTTGTGGCTATTCTGACAGTTAAGGAAAATCCAAACCTGAAATACACTGCGTGCTTCCTCCTGAGGTCCAGAGCAGTGACAGAAGATGCAATAGATACTTCCTAGCTTATTCTTTCACTTTCAAGTCCATTTCTTGTCTCAAGTCATCTCTGTTATTTTCTTTCATTATGTTACTTTTTTCATGAAGGATTTACAGAGAGAAAAATGACTGATAGATAAGAAAGATAAAGAAATAGACAGGAGGCAGGCAGGCAGACAGACAGATGGTAGGCAAACAGACTTGGCGAGGCATTGGTGGTTCAGTGGTAGAATTCCCGCCTCCCACACAAACAGATAGACAGATCAGAGCACTGTTAGTTAGTGCTGGGATTGAACCTGAGATGGTAGAGCCTCAAGCACTACCTACCATCTTTGGTATAACCATTATGCTATCTCCCCAGCCCTGTTGTTTCCTTTCTCACATGCCTTACTGTACTTTCTACCCTTAAAAGGATATAATGTAACCCTCTGTGTGCTTTTGCTTGTTATTCCACAAAGAAGTAATATAGTGAAATATTTTCCAAGAATGGTTTAAAGTCCTCCTCCATGGCTAAACCAATTTGAACTAGGTTGCTCCATGCTTCTGGTCTCTAATGTGAGCTTCAGAGTAGAATTTCCCCCTGGGTATCTAATATTTTTCCTCTATGACCCTGATTTTTTTTTAGTGCTTAGAGTATTAAAATCAACATATCTAATTATTACATAAAATAATTATAATCTATCTTTAAACAGAACTTATTTATGTCTATAAACAGAAATCATTTGATTTCAGCAAACACATACATATATCCATTCAATATTTGAAATTTTAAATACTTTTTCTTAGTTTTTCAGTAACTGACCTATTAAAAATGGGTGCACATAACTTTCCTAACTTCAACATTTATTTCCTTGATACCTGCAAGACTGATGCTTATCAAACTTTAATATGCACAGGAATCACACTGAGAGTTTACAGAACTGCAGGTTCCAAATCAGTAGGTCTGAGGGAGAGGACTACAAGTCTGGATTTCTTTATTTTTATTCTTGTTATTTTTTGCCATTGGGGTTATCACTGAAGCTCAGGGTCAGCACTAAAAATCCATGGCTCCTGAATGACATTTTTTTTTAAATTTGCTCACTTGTTGTTGCCCTTGTTTTATTGTTGTTGTAGTTGTTATTGATGTTGTTGTTGGATAGGACAGAGAGAAATGGAGAGAGGAGGAGAAAACAGAGAGGAGGAGAGAAAGACAGACACCTGCAGACCTGCTTCACCGCCTGTGAAGCGACTCCCCTCCAGGTGGGGTGCCAGGGGCTAGAACCAGGATCCTTAAGCCAGTCCTTGCGCTTTGCACCATGTGTGCACTTAACCCACTTCGCTACCACCCGGCTCCCCATTTTCTCTTTTATTTATTTTTTCTGTCTATTTTATTTGATAGAACACAGAGATATTGAGAGGTGAGAGAGGGAGAAAGACAGATGCTTGCAGACCTGCTTCACTGCTTTTGCTCTTAAAGTCCCCCCCCACCCCCCGCAGTTGCAGAGGCTCAAACCCAAGTGTTTATGCATGGTATGCACAGTGAACAGTGCTATAGGTTTCTCACCTCTGTCTCTCTCTCCCTCTCTATCTCTTCCTGTCTTCCTCTATTTCAAAAAAAAATGTCTGACAGGAACAGTGGAGCCATGCAGGCACCTTGGCACAGAGATAACCCTGCTGGTTAAAGAAAAAACACTAGACTCCAGGGTAGGGGAAACAACACAATGGTTATGTGAAATGACTTTGCTATCTATCTATCTATCTATCTATCTATCTATCTATAGATAGATTTGCGGTGCCTGCACTGCAAATCCACACTCATCGTGACCATTTTTTCTATTTTTATTGGATAGGACAGAAAGAAATTGAGAGATGATGGGGGAGACAGAGAGGGATAAAGATAGACACCTGCACACCAGCTTCACTGCTTGTGAAGCGACCCCCCTGTAGGTAGAAAGGTAGGGGCTCTAACCAGGATCCTTGCATTGGTCATGGTATTTTCTGCCAAGTGCACTTAACCCAGTGTGCCACTGCCCGGCCCCCATAAAATGACTTTTAAGCCTGAGGCTTCAAAGTCTCAGCTTCAGTCCTTTCTACCTCCCAGTCACCAGAGGCCAGAGTTGAGCAGTGCTCTCAGCTCTGTCCATCTCTCTCTCTCTCATTTAAACAAGACAAGTGAAATATATATATATATATATATATATATATATATATATATATATATATATATATATATATGTATGTATATGTATAAATGAAAGAAAAAAAGATTTCTTTGTTCATTATGTGTTGTGACCCCAACAGGAGTCTGGGACTATTAGCATATGAATGCCGTCAGCCTGAAGCTGGGACACAGGGAATAAAAAGCACAGACTTGAGCAGGCCCCTCTCTTTGGCTGCTGCTGATTCTCCTGGTCAGAAGCATCATGGTGGAGGTGCTCCAGGTATCCACCATGGCTACTTCTCCTGGGAACTGAACACAAGTGACTCAGCTAGCCGGTAAATTTTTAGACCCCTCTACAGCCATGAGCAATCTATACCTCAGCTGATAACTGTTATGGGACTAAACTTTTGATAACTACACTCAGACTTTATGGACCTAGCATACCCTTAACCCTTGATGATAATTGCTTATTTTGCCTTTTACCAGTTTCACCCTAATAAAACCTTTATTAGGTTTTATTAGGGTGAAATACAAACCTGTATTGTTTAAACCAGTTCCCAGCTCCCCGCTGTGAATCCTTTTCTATGTCACAGCTCCAAAAACCCCCTTTTTAAAAAATTATTATTTATTTATTGGATAGAGACCACCAGAAATTGAGAGGGGAAGAAGAGAAGAGAGAAAGAGAGGCACCAAACCACTGCTTCACCACTTGCAAAGCTTTCCTCCTGCAGGTGGGGGCTGGGGGCTTGAATCTGGGTCCTTGCGCGTTGTAACCTGTGCACTCAACCAGGTGCACCACCACCTGAACCCCCAAAACCCTTTTTAAGTTAAATTTTCAACAGTTATGGCCTCTGTTTTGTCTGCTATAGTTTCTACTGCATACTTGTTTGTCAATAAGTATTTATTAAGAGAAGAATGAATGGGACTGGGTGGTCACACACCTGGTTTAGTGCACATGTTACAATGCACAAGGACCAGAGTTCAAGCCCCCAGGCCCCACTCACAAGGGAAAGCTTCATGACTGGTAAGGCAGTGCTGCAGTTGTCACTCTGTCTCTCTCCTTATTTATGATCCTTTATCTCTCAATTTATCTCTGTCCTATCAAATAAATAAACAATTGATTAAAAATTTTTAAAGACTTCAGAATCTTTATTTAAAAAGGGAGAAAGAATGAACTCCCTCACTCACAGAGCACCGGTGAGATCTTCATGACACTAACACTCCCACTTTACATAAGTCCTAAAAAGTAAAGTGATTTTCTTGTGAATTGCACAGCAGCAGAACCACATCGTAACCTGCTTGTCTAGTTTTTGATAGCCACAGAAATGGATAACAAAATCAGTGACTGTTCACCTATTTTTGCCTTGAACAAGCCAAAGATTTCTAGTACTAATTTTTTTTTTCTTTTCTTTTTAACCAAACCACTGGTTAGTTCTGGCTAATAATGCTAGGGACTGAATCTGAGAGCTCAGAGCCTCAGGCATAAATGTCTTCTTGCATAACTATTACGCTATCTCTCCAGCTCCAGGAATTCTGGTATGTGTAAGTCTGCACTTGATTTTCAGGAACTTCAGATTAAACAGTAAAGGAGGAAACAGATTTATCTTTGAAGTGCTACTGTACTCATTCATGTAGTCCTATGTGTAAAATTCTTCCTAAATATTCCCATAGTATTTGGCTCTGTTACTCTTGAATTCTCTGATAGAATTGGGGAATGTATTTCAGGGAAAGGAAGATTTAAGATTCCACAGCCCCCTCGCCAAAGAAAAACCATCAATAATCATGGGCCTAGTACTATCGCACCCAGTTGAGAGTACACATTACAATGTGTAAGGACCAGGGTTCAAGCCCCTGCTCCCCACTTGCAGTGGGGAAGCTTCATAAGAACTGAAACAGGTCTGCAAGATCTCTCTTCTTCTCTCCCCTTCTATCTTTCTTTCGCCTCTCAGACTCTCTCTGTTCTATCAAATAAGATGTTAATATTTAAAAAAAGGAAAAAATTACCACAGGGAGCAGTGGATTTGTAGTGCCAGCACCAAGCCCCTGTGATAACCCTGGTGGCAGTAAAGATAAAACAACAACAACAACAACAAAATATATATATATATTCATATAGCAGCACCATAGCAGCCCTCACAAAGTACAAGAAACTTTCAGATATAATCACCTATAAATGTGCAGTAGCAAAGACAATTCAGTCAGGAAAGAACACAGAGTTATTCTGTCAGGATGGCGATTTAGGGGTTGCTATTAGGAGCTTCTGAAGTTGTGGGAGTAAATCATTTTTAAATGTTGGAAGCCAATTAAGAGTAATGAAACATAGTGGAATAACAATTAGTAATTCTACTTTGAAGTATAGGAATGGAGAGAAAATGAGCTTTCCAAAGAGTCACATTCATTGTGCAGTGCTTTAAAAATACCACTTGTCAAGTCCCTTTTTGAGTCAAGGTGCTCTAGATCATATTTAAGAAAGGATTCTGACAGCTGAGGGGAAATCCACCTGCTGAGTTACTACCTTTTAATTACCCAAAGAAAGAACAAAGCAGAAAGCATGACAATTTTGAACAGAAAAAAAAAAAAAGAACTTAAAGTTAAGAACGAACGCTATTACTCATGCATTCTAAGATTCATTTGACTCCTCTATAAAGAAGAGAACACAAGTTTTTATTTACAATCACCCTCCTGGGCCCTTTTCTGTTACCCCGTATAAAAGCATAGATCTAAAAGGCAATTAATTCATTTGTCCTGCTGAATAGAATGGCAAGTAAAGAGTATTTTGGAGAACTCAAGGGAGACAGGTGACAAGAAGAGAAATAAATGAGTGCTACATTGTTTCAGATAAGAAAAGGAAGTGTGACCTATGAGAGGAAGGATGTAGAGCCCTGAAGGCTGGAGTTATGGAAACAGACCTGACAGCTTCCAAAGACACAAGAAAAAAGGGCAGAAAAGGAAAAAGATAAGGTGAAACTTGGACTGGGTGTGGTTACTGAACCAAAACAAAGGAACCTGGGGAAGGTGGGTAGGGAGGGGCTAGGAGGGTGGGCATTCTGGGGTCCTGGTGCAGGATAGTAGAAAAGGACGTAAGTTGGGAAGAGAGTGCTTTGCACACACCTATTGTGGAGAGGTTAGCTAGTGAACCCATGTGTCAACAACTGTACAGTAGGCACATAGTGGGGGGGGGAATAAAATATACATACAGAGGAACTAGGGAATTTGACAAGGTGATAGGTCTCTGTCAACCCACTTTCATCTAACCTAGGCATTTCAACTGAAGCATACAGAGTTTGGGAGTGGATACCTTTTCCACCTTTTCCTGGTAAGGAAACATTCCAAGGCATTCTGAGGTTAGCCACTGAAGAAAATGACACTCCTTTTCTTATTATGACAATCAATTATTTCTGGATATTATCAAATATCTCCTGATGGGGGGGGGAGGGTTGATTTGGGACATCACCCTCCCTTAACAATCACCCAATGTAATTTCAATTTCTTTTTTTTTTTTTTTCCCTCCAGGGTTATTGCTGGGCTCGGTGCCTGCACCATGAATCCACCGCTCCTGGAGGCCATTATTTCCCCCTTTTGTTGCCCTTGTTGTAGCCTCGTTGTGGTTATTATTATTGCCATTGTTGACGCTATTCGTTGTTGGATAGGACAGAGAGAAATGCAGAGAGGAGGGGAAGACAGAGGGGGGAGAAAAAGATAGACACCTGCTTCACCGCCTGTGAAGGGACTCCCCTGCAGGTGGGGAGCCAGGGGCTCGAACTGGGATCCTTACGCCGGTCCTTGTGCTTTGCGCCACATGCGCTTAACCCACTGCGCCACCGCCCGACCACCGTAATTTCAATTTCTTAACCTTTTAAAATTATTTTTTTAGAGATGACTTTATTACATCTTGGATGAAACTTGAAGGTATCATGTTGAGTGAGCTGAACCAGAAAGAGAAGGACAAACAACAACTGATCTCACTCACAGAAGCAAGGACAGTAGGGAAAAGATAAGGTGAAACTTGGACCGGGCATGGTGTACTGCACCAAAGCAAAGGATGATGGGGAAGGAGGGAAGGGAGGGGTGGGAGCTAGGGGTCCTGGTGGACGATGGTGGAAAAGTGCCTACACTGGGGGTGAGAGTGTCTTGCATACAACTATATGGCATGGTGAGAAGCTGAACTTATGTGTCAACAACTGTACTGTAAACCATTAGCCCCTTTCTCCCCCAGTAATGTAGAAAAATATTTTTAAAAAGTGATAAATTTACTTATCCTGTAAAAGAGACCAGAGCACCACTCTGCTTGGGCATGTGAGCGGCAAGGGCCCTCATACATGCAAGTCCAGCTGAACTACTTCCTCTACTGCTTAACTTTAAATATAATAATTTTAGGCTTTTATTACAGAAAAATTGCAACATAGTCAAGTGCCCCCTATCACCTTCATCCACCCAGTTTCCAGGAATATTCATCTTGCATTCACCAAAACTGAGAAACTAACATCGATATGGGACCATCAATGAAGCCCCAGACATTATTCAGAGTTCAGCAATTTTTCTTCTGATGTAGGAGGAGCCTGGAAGATAGTTTTCCTGTTTCCTTAGTCAGTCTCCTCCAATCTGTGAGTATTCGTCAGTCTTTCTTAGTTTGACTTTGGTAACTGTGAAGACTCAACACCTCTTGGTAATTAATGATGGTGTGATTGTGTAATATATATATACTTATATATATTACATGTATTATATAACTATGGTGGTAATTGTATAGAGTTTCATAGACTGCTTCACAACTGGGAGTTTTGTCTGGTGTTAATCTCATGATTAAACTAAGAGCCTGAGTTTGAAGGGAAAACATCAAGAAGTAAAATACATAGAACCCATTTTTAAAATTTTATTTCATGAATATAACGTTAGTTTACATGATGTTGTAATCCCCTGGTATAGTGCAGTATATTTAATACCTGCATATACTACGTCATGATCAGGCCAAAAGTCTAGTTTACATCCATCACTAGAGTTTATTAGCTGCCTTTGTCATTTCACCTCCCAATTCCTCCTCTAGTCGACTGACTAATCTGAGTGCTGTCCCTGGAAAGAACAGAGGCTTCCAAGTGGGTGCAATCACATTCATATTAGGGGTTTTGAGCGCTTCTGTCTAGAATAGTTGCCTTTAAATGCAGGTCCAGCTGCAACTCAGTTGGAATTATGGACTTAGAAATGCGTTGAAATTGCACCCCTCTAATGGCTATGAAGAGTGTCACTGGATATGAAAGTGACAGGAGATGTGATGACAGGCACATCACATTTCCAGCAAGATTGTGAACCCTACCCCTCTCAATTACTCTTTCAGTATTTGACAGGGGGAGCACAGAGGCAGTGTTTAAGACTGACTGTCCTCATTGAAAAGGCAGATAGATACAGCCTCACTCTGGTGAAATAAGCCAAGGGAATCCCTGTGTGCAATTCTAGACTGGAAATAGTAGCTTCATGCATCCTCTCTGGGCGGGTTTGTATGCTATTTGCTTGAAAAGAAAAATCAGACTGGTATAAGCTGATGTGTGCTGGTTGATGACTAGCAAAGGTTTCTTCTTAAAAAAAATGTTTGAATTAATTTAGAGCCTTTTTGTGTTTCAGCCACTCACAATACTACTCTGGAAATATGTCAGTGAGGTGTATTATAAGGTGAGTTTTTGAAACTCTTATCCACAGAGCTGGGTGGTAGTGCACCTTGGTGAGTACATATGTTACCATGCTCAAGGACTTGGGTTCAAACCCCTGGTCCCCATCTGCAAGGGGGAAGCTTCATATGTTCACATGTAGTGAATCAGTGATGACAGTGTCTCTGTTTCTCTGTCTCTCTCTCTCTCTCCTTCTATTCCCACTACCCCTTTATATTTCTCTCTGTCTTATCAAATAAAAGAGAAGAGTAAGGGAATAAAAAAAAGTGAGTACTAGGCGCAGCGGGTTAAGAGCATGTGGCACAAAGCACAAGGACCAAGGTAAGGATCCTGGATGGAGTCCCCCCCGCAGCTCCCCACCTGCAGGGGAGTCACTTCACAGGTGGTGAAGCAGGTCTGCAAGTGTAGGTCTGTCTATCTTTCCCCCTTTCTGTCTTCCCCTCCTCTCTCCATTTCTCTCTGTCCTATCCAACAATGAACAACATCAACAACAATAATAACCACAAGGCTACAACAAAAAGAGCAACAAAAGGGGGAAAAAATGACCTCCAGGAGCAATGGATTCATAGTGCAGGCACTGAGCCCCAGCAATAACCTTGGAGGCCAAAAAAAAAAAGTGAGTCCTGGGAGCAGTGGATTCAAACCCCAATGATAATCCTGGTCACAAAAAAAGAAAAACAAAGGAAAAAAAAAACAAATAAGCAAACAAACAAAAACCTCTGATCCACCAGCCTCCTTGCCATTTTAAAAATCTTTCTTGGCATCTTTTATTTTAATAAGAAATTTAGCTTCCTGCATCACTGGCATCTCTGAGGATGTTATTATAAGGCAAAGGCAAATTAAAAACATTGATAACTGGGCAAACATTTATTTTCGGTGTTTAACATTTGTATTACATAGATATAAATCAATAACCCTGAAAGTCTATGGGATGTCACTGAGTCATAATTAAAACAGTCCCCCTGGACACTAATTATATAGTCATTCTCAGTCTCAAGGTAGAAAAGTAACAGAGAAGACTCAGGATTTTACAGGGTGCCTAAGTTAAAACTCTGTGAACACCAAGTGTTCCAAAGTTCTTGGTCTACGGAGAACACTGCATGTCAAAAGAATTTAGAGAAGTGTCTCTGAAGGGAGGTTAGGTCAACATACTCCAGGAAGGCAGGTCCTGAAATGAGCTCAGGCAGTCTAGAATGTTCCCAGCTGTGACCATGAACTGCAAGCTCAAACCGACAGGGATGCAGAGATTGCACAGGCTCCTTTGTTAAATATGAATAGACGTGGGCTTGAGATCAGATCAATGGGCTTTACAGTTTATGGTATTTATATACTTTTCCCATATTTGGGAGCTTCTCTCTGTCCGGATCCAGCTTCCTAGTCCTATCCTCAACTCTGACACCACCTTCCCAGATAATACTACCTGTATACTAGCTGTTGGGCCCCGTCAAAAATCAGTAAAAGTCATAGGTCCCTTGGAATATACCTAAAATAGACTTCCTAGCTCCTTCCAACCTGAAGACCCCAAATCTCATCTGCTATACTCTGAACTTCAGGTTCCTGTTCATTAAACAATTTGACTTCCCTGGGCAGAAGACCTCACCAATGTGTCCTGGAACCCCACTTCCCCAGAGCCCTGTCCCACTAGGGAAAGATATAATCAGGCTAGGGGTAGGGATCGACCTATCAGTGTCCATGTTCAGCAGAGAAGCAATTACAGAAGTCAGACCTCCCCATAAAGATCTTTGGCCCATGCTCCCAGAAGGATAAAGAATAGGGAAACTTCCAATGGAGGGGAGTGGATATGGAACTCTGGTGGTGGAAGTGTATGGATTATACCCCCTTTCATACCACAATCTTATCAATCATTATTAAATCACTAAAAACAAAAAAATTATTAAAAGGAAGGAAGGAAGGAGCGAACGGAGTGGAGGTAGGTTAGCAGAATTAATGCTCATGCAAAGAGACTCTCATGCCTGAGGCTCCAAAGCCACAGGTTCAGTCCCTGGATCACCATTAACAAAAGGTGAACAGTGTTCTGGTAAAAAATAAATAAATAAATAAATAAATAAATAAACAAACTTTGTTAGGGCTGGGGAGATAACATAATAATTATACAAAAGGATTTCATGTCTCAAGCTCTCAGGTCCTAGGTTCAATCCCCAGTACCACCATAAGCCAGAGCTGAAAAGTACTCTGGTCTTTCCCTGTCTCTCTCTGCTTCTCTCTCTCTCTCTCTGTCTCATTTTTTTTAAATGACTGAACCTATAGTATTTTATTGCAACAGCTTAAATGTAATAAGGCCATTTTTTAATAAAATGTCAAAAACCAACAAGATACATGTTAATATATAGTTAATAAAAATCTGACATCTCTATTCAATGAGACACTACACAGCAAGAAAAAAGTGAGGGGCTGCTCTCTACTATAGTATTATTAAAAATAATGAAAGCCAAATCTCTAATTTGTATCATTATTTTAAAAATATTCATGGGTATCTGGATTCTTTACACTACCTCTAAAGTGATTTAAAAAAAAAATTAGCTTTAGGGGACCAGGTGGTGGCATACCTGGTTGAGCACAAGTATTACAAGCTGCAAGGACCCAAGTTTGACCCCCTGGCCTCCACCTGCAGGGGAAAACCTTCAGAAGTGGTGAAGCAGTGCTGCAGGTGTCTCTCTGTCTTTCTCCCTATCTCCCCACTCCTCTCAAATTCTGGATGTCTCTGTTCAATAAATAAAGATAATATAAAAAAATTAGCTTCAACAGAAATTTGTAGAGACAGAAGAACAACTGGGGGGAGGGAGAAAAATGAGACAGAAACTTGTTTTCAATTATATACATTCATATACAATTGACTTTATATGATATGTATATCAGCACAACATAAATAGAAGTAACTGTAGGGTTTCAAGAAATATTTCACTCCAAGATCAATATATCCATAGTTACCTATTATGTGACTAACTTTGCTATACACCAAGAATACTACAGATGTGTTGGATCTTCATAAAAGTGCTAAAAAATACTTCCAAATTAGATCAACACAAAAAGACAATTCTACTTACATAAACTTTAATTTACCCTACCGTATATCAGATCTGAATAATGTCTTATATTTTTGTATTACAAAATTTGAGCTTTCTGTAGCCCTATTCCTTACTTTATCATTTTATGGGGGTGGAGGGTGGTAATTGATTACAGGATAATTGTCACAAACTGGTGGTCTAACTCTTGTGGAGAACAACCTGAAGAATTTCATAATGCAAGAAATTGACACAGAAATTCCTCTCCTGGGGCTATTTGCCAAAGAAAGCAAAATATACGTGTCCAAAAAGATATATGTATATATATATATATATATATATATATATATATATATATATATATATATGTTCATAGCAGAATAATTTCTAATACCCCAAACTTGGAAGCAAAAGCTGTGGTATATATACACAATGGAGTGCCATTCAGTTGTTAAGAATGATGAAGTTATCTTCTTCACCTTATCCTGAATGGAGCTTTAAGACATCACATTAAAGGGACTGGGTGGTGGCAAACCTGGTTATGCACATGCATTACAATGCACAAGGACCCGGGTTCCAGCCCCTGGTCCCCACCTGCAGGGGAAAAGCTTTACAAGTAGTGAAGCAGGGCTGCAGGTGTCTCTCTGTTTCTCTCCCTCTCTAACACCCCATCCCTCTTGGTGTCTTACTGTCTCTATCCAATAAAGATAATTAAAAAAATAAAAATTAAAAACCGCATTAAGTGAAATAAGCCAAAACTGATTCATTAAAAAGAACTTATCTTTTGATGATTCTGTATAGATACATGATATTCAAGAAGAATGCTGCAATAATGCAAAAATGCAAATAATTAGTTTAATCAAACAAGTCATTGCTTAAGTTCTAATTTATTAGACTTATCAGTGACAAGATATGCCAAGGAGTGCCTTTTGTTATCATTTTCTTAAGACATTCAGGCTGAAAAACTGAAAAAGTATTCAGAGGTGGCTTTTAAAGCTAAAAATAATTAGGAAGCAAAAAAAAAAAAAAAGCACAAATAACCTGATTGCACACCTTAAAGACTTAGAAGGAGAAGAACAAAGGAACCCTAAAGCAACCAGAAGAACAGAAATCACTAAAGTTAGGACAGAAATAAATAACATTGAAAATAAGAAAACCATACAAAAGATCAACGAAAGTAAATGTTGGTTCTTTGAAAGAGTGAACAAAATCAACAAACCTTAGCCAGACTCATAAAACAAAAAAGGGAGAAGACCCAAATAAATCAGATTGTAAATGAAAGAGGAGATATCACAACAGACACTACAGAAATTCAACATATCATGCAAGGTGTCTATGAACAATTATATGCCACCAATCTAGAAAAGTTGGAAGAAATAGATGAGTTCCTAGATACCTACAAACTTCCAAAATTAAACAAAGAGTATCTAGAAAATATGAATAAGCCATCATAGCAAAGAAATTGAAACAGTTATCAAAAACCTTCCCAAGAATAAAAGTCCTGGACCAGATGGTTTTACTAATGAATTCTATAAGCACTTCTAGGAAGAGTTAATACCTCTACTTTTAAAAGTCTTCCAAAAGTTTGAAGACACTGGAATACTCCCTTCCAGCTTCTATGAATCCGACATCACTCTGATACCAAAAGCAGACAGGGACACAAACAAAAAAGAAAACTACAGACCAATATCTCTGATGAACATAGATGCTAAAATATTGAACAAAATTCTAGCCAATTGCATACAGCAGTATATTAAAAGATTGTTTATCATGACCAAGTGGGGTTTATCTTAGGGATGCAAGGTTGGTTTAATATGTGTAAATCATCCAAGTGGGGTTTATCCCAGGGATGCAAGGTTGGTTTAATACGTGTAAATCAATCAATGTGATCCACCACATCAATAAAAGCAAGGCCAAAAACCACATGGTCATATCAATAGATGCAGAGAAAGCCTTTGACAAAATCCAACGTCCCTTTATGATCAAAACGCTACAAAAAATGGGAGAAGATGGAAAATTCCTCAAGATAGTGGAGTCTACATATAGCAAACCTACAGCTAACATCATACTCAATGGTGAAAAACTGGAAGCAGTTCCCCTCAGATCAGGTACTAGACAGGGCTGCCCACTATCATCATTACTATTCAACATAGTGTTGGAATTTCTTGCCATAGCAATCAGGCAGGAGTAAGGAATTAAGGGGATACAGATTAGAAGAGAAGAAGTCAAACTCTCCCTATTTGGAGATGACATGATAGTATACATAAAAAATAAAAAAAAAAAAAACCTAAAGAATCCAGCAAGAAGCTTTTGGAAATCATCAGGCAATACAGTAAGGTGTCAGGCTACAAAATTAACATTCAAAAGTCAGTGGCATTCCTCTATGTAAACACTAAGTTATAAGAAGATGAAATCCAGAAATCAATTCCTTTTACTATAGCAACAAAAACAATAAAATATCTATGAACAAACCTAACCAAAGAAGTGAGGGACTTGTATACTGAAAATTATGAGTCACTACTCAAGGAAACTGAAAAAGAAACTAAGAAGTGGAAAGAAATTCCATGTTCATGGGTTGGAAGAATTAACATCATCAAAATGAATATACTACCCAGAGCCATATACAAATCTAATGCTATCCCCATCAAGATCCCAACCACATTTCTTAGGAGAACAGAACAAATGCTACAAATGTTTATCTGGAGCCAGAAAAGACCTACGATTACCAAAACTGTTGGTATGCTTCTAAAAACCCCTTCTGTTTCATTAGTTTAATCCCCCCTGCTTAACACTATTCTATTTACATAACACTGTATTCTATTTACATAACCTCTGTTAACAAGCACCACCTTCCCTCCAGGGCATTGGTGGTTTAGTGGTAGAATTCTCACCTGCTCCGCCCCCTCTCCTTGTCATACCCTGATTTTCACCAGTCACTTTTCTCTCCACCCTCTCTGCGTCGCATCCTATTCCCACCCTACTGGGCTAGTATATTTATAAGGACAAGATTGTTCGTAGTTGTGAGTTTAGTTTAGCTTAGCTTGGTATAGATTGCGCTGTGTCCTGCATGAATAAAGAGATACTGCCTACAACCCAGCCATGAGTCCCAGGTCATCTGTTACCCGCCCGTGAAGCCAGCCCATCGAAAACAACACAAAACAATCTTGAAAAGAACAGAACTGAAGGCATCAAATTCCAAGATCTCTAACTGTATTATAGGGCCATTGAAATCAAAACTCCTTGGTACTGGAACATGAATAGACACACTGACCAGTAGAATATAATTGAGAGCGCAGGTGGTGCAGAGTGCAAGGACCAGCATAAGGATCCCAGTTCAAGCCCCCTGCTCCCCAACTTTAGGGGAGTCACTTCACAAGTGGTGAAGCAGGTCTGCAGGTGTCTCTTGTCTTCCACTTCTCTCTCCATTTCTCTCTGTCCTATCCAACAACAACTACAACTACAATAATAAAAAAACAAGAGCAACAAAAGGGAATAAATAAATAATTTTTTTAAAAAAAGAATATAATTGAGAGCCCAGAAGTAAGTCCCCACACATATAGACATCTAATCTTTGACAAAGGTGCCCAGACTATTCAGTGGGGACAGCAGAGTCTCTTCAACAAATAGTGTTGCAAAAAATGGGTTGAAACATGCAGAAGAATGAAACGGAACCACTATATTTCACCAAATACAAAAGTAAATTCCTAGTGGATCAAGGACTTGGATGTAAGACCAGAAACTATGAGATACTTAGAGAAAATTATTGGCAGAACTCTTTTCCACATAAATTTTAAAGACATCTTCAATTAAACGAATCCAATTACAAAGAAGACTAAGGCAAGCATAAACCTATGGGACTACATCAAATTAAAAAGCTTCTGCACAGCAAAAGAAACCAATACCCGAAACAACAGACCCCCCATAGAATGGGAGAAGATCTTGATATGCCATACATTAGACAAGAGGCTAATAACCAAAATATATAAAGAGCTTGCCAAACTCAACAACAAGAAAACAAATAACCCCATCTAAAAATGGGGAGAGGGCATGGACACAATGTTCACCAGAGAAGAGATCTAAAAGGCTGAGAATCACATGAAAAAAATGCTCCAAGTCTTTGATTGTCAGAGAAATACAAATAAAGACAACAATGAGATACCACTTCACTCCTGTGAGAATGTCACACATCAGAAAAGGTAGCAGCAACAAATGCTGGAGAGGTTGTGGGGTCAAAGGAACCCTCCTGCACTGCTGGTGGGAATGTCAATTGGTCCAACCCCTGTGGAGAGCACTCTGGAGAACTCTCAGAAGGCTAGAAATGCACCTACCCTATGACCCTGCAATTCCTTTCCTGGGGATCTATCCTAAGGAACCCAACACACCCATCCAAAAAGATATGTTTATACCTATGTTCATTGCAGCACAATTTGTAATAGCCAAAACCTGGAAGCAAACCAGGCGTCTAACAACAGATGAGTGGCTGAGCAAGTTGTGGTATATATACACAATGGAATACTTACTCAGCTATTAAAAATGGTGACTTCACCATTTTCAGCCCATCTTGGATGGAGCTTGAAGAAATCATGTTAAGTGAAATAATCAGAAACAGAAGGATAAATATGGAGATGATCTCACTCTCAGGCAGAAGTTGAAAAAATAAGATCAGAAGAGAAAACATGAATAGAACCTGATCTGGAGTTGGTGTATTGTATCAAAGTAAGACTCTGGGGCAGGCAGGGAGGAGAGTACAGGTCCTGGAAAAGGATGATAGAGGACCTAGTGGAGGTTGTATTTTTATGTGGAAAACTGAGAAATGTTATGCACATAGAAATTATTGTATTTACAGTGGAATGTAAAACGTTTTATTAGTACCCAATAAAGAAAAAAAATGCTAAAAATAAATAAAACAAAATTACTAAAAAAAATAAGAGGAAGAGCAGGAAAGGGGCCCAGTGAATCTTTATTGAATGTACAGAATATCTGGGAAAAAAATGTTAACTTCAATTTTGGGGGCAGGCAAAGTATGATGATAGTGAGTTTGACTAAGATGGCAGCTAAAGGAATGGAAAGTTCTGAATGGAATCTGATGTGGAGCTTCCTGATGGGTTAGATGAAGAGATAATGTGTGAGGAAGGGGAGAAGTAAGGCAGGACTTAATTTTATTTCTGTATGTAGGTGAATGATATACAAATAGGAATTTACACAAATAGGAATATTCAGTCAAATATGTGGAAAGTGGAAAATGACAACCAAGTGAAAATTGAACACAGAAGGGTAAATATACCAAAGGAAGAAGATTGGAATGCCCATAATGTTACAAAATTATTTATCATTTATTCCCATAACTGACTGACATGTTAGTTTTCTTTGCTGCAGTGTGAATCAACTGAAGACCATCACACTTCCATGATAGTAGTGGTTTCAGATTTCTGATATCATTATTAATTAAAGTATGCACATGCAAATGAATAGCATAGACTTAAACTCCAGGCTTGAGTACATGCATTTTTAAAACTTTATCATATGAGTTAATGACATTAATAATGTTATATATATATTGCCAAACAGCTGTGTCAACTCCTTAACTTGCGATTAAGATCTGGAAAGTATTTTAAGAGTCACCTAATAAAACTCCTCTTCTCATAAGTCAGGAAACTGGACCCCAGACAAAGAGTTACTCAATGTTACAGTTGCTTATATCTGAGTTAAACTAAGGCCCAAGTTTTCTGATTCCATAGCTAATGATCATTCTACTGCTCTCATTCCCTAAGATCAAAATCCAGTAAAATGTGGTTCAATGTGTTTGTATAACAAAGATGTAACTAAATGTTTCACAGAAGATCGCAAATATTGTTTAAGCCTTAAATGTACTATGAGATATACCCTCTTCAAAAAAATAATAATAACAAAATGGGGAAAACACACTACTTTTTCATTTACTTGCTCAAAGAACTTCATAAATTAAGAGAAAAACACCCATGTGCACACTATATGACTAAATGTTCTTTGGTTTCCAAAGAATTCTCTCACCAGACTTCAGAGTAGAGATATTTTATGATGGAAGATGAAGTCACTTTTGAAAAGAAAACACTGGTTCTTTTGAATATATGGAAAAACAAATGCATGTCAATAGGCGGCTGAGTCAATCAGACCACAGTAACCAGACCAGAATGTTCCTTAGTGTTCTCAGACTCCTGAATGCTGGTTACATTTTCCCATTCTGAGACTATGAAAATATGTATGTTAACACTGCCACTCTTAAAGCCTGTGCCAGAGATGATGGGCTTTTTTTATAAAAGAAAGTAACTTGTGTTACTTTTTCCATCTTCTTTTTTTCTTTTTGATAGAATATGACTTTGTGCATATGTAATTTAACTTTGCCAGATGATTTTCTCCTCCAGAAAGACAGAACTAGAGTAGGAGAGACAGCACAGTAATGAAGCTTCTTCTATTGCCATAATAACTTCATGTGGTGTCAGGGGTCAAACTTCTGTTGTGCACATGAAAATGCAACCACTCTACCTGGAATTTTCATTGACAGAAGATTTTGAAACATCCAATTCTTCCTTTAGGTATTAAAATACAACACATTTGGAATTCTGAGTTCTTTCAACTATTTAGGAAAAAAACATGGGCAGTCCAGAGAAGGTGCAGTGGAGTAAGCATTAGATAAGGTCCCATAAACATGAGGTCCCCAGTTCCATGATGCTCTGTTCTCCTTCTCTCTCCTTCATTATAGTAAATAAATACATAAATAAAATGTTGTCTTTAAAGAAAGAGATAAAATGTGTGGGCTACCAAAGCTGATTAGTGTTTTATATTGTCTGTAAGTTCAGACACAAGTAGCACATCTGGAGAGTAATCAGGAATGAAGAAAAAAGAAATGGCTCGTGTAAAAGAATCCAAAGAGAGTGTAGCTATATAAGCATAGATATACAAGTATGGTCGAAGGAGACCAGTGCCAACACAATCTTCAAAATCTGCCTTCTGAAAACCTCTCAGGGAGAACTTCTGGAGGTGTGGCTATGGAGTAGCAGCAGCTGCATTTTGCTCTCCCAGATCTACCAGGAATAGCACAGTGTACCATCTGAGAACACAACAAGAGAAGACTAGAATTACATTGGGAACACTGCAAGCCACCAGTAAGTGCAAACACGTGTGGCTAGTAGACAAAGATACGTTTAAAGAGAGATTACTGTGGCTAAACATCCATATTCAGGAGTAGCTGGTACCAGTCTGGCAGTTTGTTAGTTGATGCACCAACTCCAGTCTGAGTTTTATCAATAAAAAGACTGCTGAAGGGAGAAGGAAATCACCTAAACCTCACCAATTTACAACTGTCTGTCTCCATTGCTGCTGCCCATCAGAGATTGAAGCAGATGCAGGGAAACCCTATACTCATATGGGGGTTGGAAAGAGAACTTGCCAAGTGACTCAGGAGAAATCTATACTCTCAGTGGTCAGGAGGTATAGTTATATAGTAGCAGTTTCTTGACATTGTTCTCCTGATAAATTAGGAAACAGGATGAGTAATTGCCTCAGAACCCATCAAATAAACAGGATTTATTCAGAAATTCACAGGCCCAAAGAATGCTGCTCAGATCGGCTCTAGCTAGTGGCAGATTGGTCCCAGTACTGTGCACCACTGTGTATGGAGTCTGTTTGCATAAGTATTATGCTAATTATACTCTACCCAGTTTTATCTCTTGGACACCAGTTAATGATTAAGCTTAAAAATCTATTTATAATTAAAAAAAAAAAAAACCCAGGCTCCCATAGCCTGCAGGGAAGATAAATAACATAAGAAGGTTTAACAGCTACTGTGCTTCACCTCAGGGATTGATATAACATTGAAACAACTGTTAAGATTCACAACTGTGAATTATTAATTACCTTGTTTAGACACAAGTCAATCAGGCAAGTGTGATAAGTAGATTGAAAAGTAGTGAGGGAGAGACATCATAAAACAATTATAATGGTTAAATCCAGAAGAAACTTTAAAGAAATTAACCAGAACAAAAACACAGATATAAGTCCCAAAAAGGTAGAACAGGAATGAAGACAACATCCAAATATTAACCAATATGATAATTACAGGAGTGAGAAAAGCTTTTGAAAGTAATAGGATTAAAAATGAGAAAACACTAATTATCTCAAGGCAACTAGAGAGCTGAAAGTTGTATTAGAGCTGATTTAAGACCACAAATATTTGAGCAGGCTAATCCATATCTGAATAAGATAACAAAATAGTTGAGCTATAGAAAGCAGCAAAGGGGAGAAATTACAGAATTACTGAGGCAGAAAACAAAATTAACAACATCAAGGACAAATTAGAGAAAAACTAACAAGAAAACTGAAATAGAGATTAAGAGATACTGAAACAACAACAGAAACATATGAGATGACTTCAAAAGAAGCAATGTACTTCTGCTAGTATTTGCTTTACTGCCAATAAGAATTATTGACTTACCAGAGGAAGAAAAGAATGGGAAGAAAGTATTCTACAGGACATAATAGCTGAGAACTTCTCTACTTTAACAGCATAAAAGACATAAAAGTTCAAGACCAGAGGTTCCCAAACAGAATTAACCCAGACCTAAAGACACCAAGAAACATCATATTTAAAATGAAAAGGAATAAGGATAAAGAAAGGATCCTGACAGTTTCAAGAGCAAAACAAAGGGTCACTTACAGAGGAAAACCTGTAAGATTAGCAGCAAATTTCTCCACACAAACTCTGAAAGGCCAGGAGAGAATAGCAAGATAAATATCAAGCATTCATTGAGACCTGCTTTCAGCCAAGACAACTGTATCCAGCTAGACTGACATTCAGACTAGATAGAGGCATAAAAACCTTCTTTGACAAGCAACAGTTGAAGGAATCAACTATCACCAAGCCTAACTAGCAAGAAGTTCTGAAAGGTCTCCTATAAACAATTACATCACCAAAAATATGCCATGTATAGTACACTCTAAAAGTTTAGAATAATGGCATTAAAATATCCTAAATCTATAATACCAATAAATGTTAATGGCCTGAATTCACCTATTAAAAGGCACAGAATAGGAAGATGGATCAGAAAACATAATCCAACCAAATGTTGTCTGCTGGAATCCCACCTACCTCAACAAGACAAACACAAACTCAAAGTGAAAGGATGGAAAATATCATACAAGGATGGACCACAAAAAGGGCAGGAACAGCTATTCTTATATCTGACACAGTAGACTTTAAAATAAATAAAGTAATAAAAGATAGAAGTGGACACAACTTAATGCTCAGGGGATCAGTCAACCAAAAGGACTTAACAATTATTAACTATTAACATCTAAGCACCCAGTGAGGGGCCATCTAAATACATCTTTAACAAAACCCAACTTCTCTTCATTATCAAAATACTATAAAAAATTGGAATAGATGAAACATTCCTTAATATAGTGGAGTCCATATACAGCAAACCTAAAGTCAACATGGTCACTCAATGGTGAAAAACTGGAAGCATGCCCTCTTAGATCAGGTACTAGACAGGGCTGCCCTCCCTTTTCTGTAAATAATTTATCTTCCCTCAGGACTCAGTCCTATGTCCTTTTTCCTGTTCATTCTATATAGTTTATATAATCAACTTCATCAGCCTATTATAAATTTAATTATAGTAGTACTCCCTTATCTGAGATTTCAATTTTGATAGTATCAGTTAACTGCAGTCAATCACGGTTCAAACATAGCACATTAATTTTCAAATAGTTTATATACTTCAGTAGTTATTATCATTTAAGTATTTCAAAAATGTCTCATATATTATTTTGTAATTACTACTACCAAACTTTTATGAGTATTAAGTCATAACTGCTTTATATATGTAGTGAACATGTAAAAAAATGATGACTTCTAAGTAAAGAAGGTAGAGTAGACTTTGCAAGATGTTGTCATTTTTTTAATTTATTTATAAAATAAAAACTACATATATTTGCTTCCAGAAATAATATATGCCATTTTATTTACATCTTTACATTAACATATATATGAAGTATTTGACATACATTCCATAGGAACTAACTTTTTAACTTAACTTCTAGTTCTTTAATACTTGCTACCCTCATCAATTCATAAGCTCTAAGGCAATTTTTCAACTGACACACAGGGTTCCCTTGCAGGGTGTCTGTATTCATCCCTCCACTGAGGGCTATTATGTTAACTCCAGTTTTTTTCATTTCAATGAACAATGCTGCAATTAAGCTTCTTGAAAATACCTCCTGTGTATATTTGTGAGGGTTTCTTTACAAAAGATACATACAAGGTTCATTTGCAGTCATGAGGGTGGGCATTACGAGATCCTCTAGATGCCATGTCATTATGAAGCACTGAGAAACCCCACCTTTAGACTAGTAGTTATCAGGAAGAAAGGTAGAAGGTGAGGAAGAAGGACAGTGAGTCTGGGGTACTAGCTGAAATGTAACATTTGATTTCTTTAGAAAAAATGCAAAACACCAGGCTCAGTGATGCTTATAGACAATGGTTTAATGTATTATTTTTGGCATTATGTCACACTTGTAGAATACTTCATATGTTTAACTTCACTTTTAATAAGGCTTTCAATAATTTCTCATTATTTAAGATAAATCCCAAATATTTTATGACTTGCAAGACTCTTTTGGATCTATTTTTCAGTGATCATTGCAGTGTCTTTGGGAGAAGGCACCATGCTCCCGTCTGACCTCGTTAAATGGCATTGCTTTTGGGGAACAAGGTCTTCACACACTGCCCTTCCTATTTCTCACACAGGCATTTAACTATTTTATCATTTACCTCTCATATTTTACAGAAGATATTACATCTTCAGGAATCCTTCCTTGCATTTCTGAACTTCTTTTACTTTCCTTTATTAGAACTCATCAGAGTACCCTTACATTTGCCCTTCAATATGCAAAGCTCCTTATATTTAACCTACTTCATTTATTTATTTTATATTTTATTTATTTATTTATTTATTGGATAGAGATAGATATAGAGAAGGAAAGGGGAGGTAGAGAGAAGAAAAGAGAGATGTTTGTGCCACTGCTTCAGCACTTGTGAAGCTTCCCTGATGATGAAGACTGTGGGCTTAATCTAGGTCCTTGCACAAGGTAACATGTGCAATCAACAGCCCCTTCATGTATGTGTATATTTAATTTATTGATCAATTTAATTATTTGTATCTATTCCCCTCCCACACTAGACTGGAAAATCTGTAAGGTATAAATCAGTGCTATCATATTTAAAACTCTATTCCAGCACCAAGGACAATGCCTAACACACACATTGTCAAGAAATAGTCCACAGAGAAAGTGGCAGAGACATACGTGCACAGTGCTAGGTAAAGCATGTTGGATCCTTTCTCCACCTCCCAATCTCCAGTAAACCAACAAAGATCTAGCATAGAAGTGTGTAATTCTAAAATACTAATACTAATAGTAACAATAATGAGAGTCTCATTACCAGAGATCTGTGAAATACTGAGATCATAGAGTAGCAAGGTCTTGGGGCTTAGGGTAGTGTATTTGGGTTAATATTAAGTCAACTTCCCATATCTGGTGTCACACAGATGGTGCACAGTGGAACAGCTGTGAGCCACAACTATCTGAGTCACAAGTAGGGCCAATCAGAGATAAATCAAAAATTTAGATTTTCTGGTGAATTCTTGAAGAGATCATGTTAACTGAGATAAGTCAGAAGCAAAAGGATGAATATGGGATGATCTCACTCATAGAAGATGAAAAACAATATCTGAAGGGAAAACACCAAGCAGAACTTGGACTGGAGTTGGTATATTGACCAAAGTAAAAGACTCTGGAGTAGGGGAGTGGGTTTGGATCTTAGATCATAATGGCAGAGGAGGACCTAGTAGGGGTTGAATTGTTATGTGGAAAACTGAGAAATGTTATGCATGTACAGACTATTGTATTTTACTGTCATTGTTCCTCCAATAAAGATATTTGGGGAAAAATTAGATTTTTGTGGAGCAGAAGGCATCATGGGGTCCATCAGGAATGTGACTAGAGGTTGTAACTGGCTGACAATAAGAAGTTGGACACAGCACATGCACATGGATTGTGGGTGGATTGAACAGGCTTAGGCACAGCCAACCAGAAGTGTAGCCCTTTGTGGCCCCAGCATCTTCTCCTGATTAGACGCACCTCCTCTGAGGGTGTTGGAGGTGCCCGCTATGGCTACCTCTCCTGGGAACTGACCATGTTTGATGCAGCTATCCAGTAAACCCTAAGACTCCTCTACAGTCATATTGTTACAAAAAAATAATAAAAAATATCTATGGAACAGCTCTGAGTGCCACAGCTCAAGAGTGTTACAACTCCAAGTGTTACTGTTCAAGGGTGTTAAAGTTCCAGGCGTAGCAGATCCAAAGGACTAGTCTGAGGCCAAGACCACATGGAGGGCAGGGGCATACTTTATTACACCAGCAGAATATAGGAGACTCCTGCCACACCAGATTACTTGCCTAATTTAGAAAGCCACTTATATACCCTTCAAGCTGGGCATGGCATGCATTGATTGGTTACAAGATGGTTTTGGAAAAGATACATTTTGATTGCTTACAAAGTGGTTACAAGGTGTACCAATCAGGTACAAGGGTAATATGCAAATGACTTGGTCACATTATAAGTAAGACAAAGGATGAGGTGGATTGGCCACATTCTGTCAGGGTCTCTGGCGGGGTGATCTCCAGAGGAAAGGTAACGGACCAGTTCTTTTTTGCTCGCGCAAGAGACAACACGAAGTACAGACACCAGGGAGACTGCTGCATTCTCAGATCTCATTTATTAGCAGGTGGACATGAGTTAAATAGAAAACCAAACTGTTGTTGCGGCGGTCTGGCGTCAGGCCGCACCGCGGAGAAGAGAGCGGACGTCCGGAGCAAAGGGTACACAAATCCCCATAATAGGATGGGGAGGGAGGCCTGGTTCAGACCACGTGGAGCCAGCCGGCAATGGCCGACCATGGGGGGGGAGAGCAGGGAGCGAGACCTCAGAAAGGGAGAGCCGAGAGCCCAGAGAGAAAGAGGGGAGGGGTGAGGGGGCTTTTTGTTGGGCGACAACCAGGGGTAACGTGTAGGGCCAGGATTGGTTGAAAGGGGGCACTCTAGGATTTAGCGGGGCATAGAAAAACCTGGGGGCGGAGACTGCATCAGAATAAGTCCTCAGCAACATCTCCTCCTATCCCTTTATATCTAAATGGACACAGTAAAGAAAAATGGAGCAGGCTTAAATGTTTTAGAGGAATGCCATGCTCAGGTGGGAAGATGTAGGACTTTCTGTGGAGGAGGAAAGGCTTAAATGGCTGCCAACCTTGTGAGATTTATGCGTCCTCCTGTGTTCAACCCCTCTTTAGAGAGAGAGACTTACCTGGAGAGACTCATCTCATAGGTTTAAGCGCAGCCTGCTCAACCATCTCTTCACAATATCTCTACATCTTTTCTATCTTTCTACCTAGTAATAGCATAAGATGTACAAAGTCTATAAAAGACTATCATGGGGCAGAAACCTTTTGGGCATAAGCCTAAATGACATAACAAAATAGGAAGAGACAAGTAGGGGAGAAGTAAAAGCCAGTGTGGTGTGAAGGGAAGGATTGGTGTGTAAAGGAACATTCCCTGTTTGGGTGGGGAAAGGGGCAAGGGTACATAATGAGGGGGAGGCGGGAGGCATGACCCACCAAACAGAGGGGCTATTTGGCATTGTGTAGTCCTCAAGGCAACAGTCTGTAAAGTCTATGAATTACTCAGGATCAGTCTATGAAAAACCAGCAGCGTGAAGGGAAATAAGCTGCTTCAAAATTGTGTAAAATGTATATAGGGTATGTCAGAAAGTCCGATACAAGTCTCAGTCTGAAGTAGATGGCTAGGGGTAGAATTGGCAGGGGATGCAACGCTGCATGAGGGAGGTCAGCCGCTGGAATGTTGTTCTTTTGTAGATAGCTAGCTGGAACTGCCAACACATAACAAGCAGGTCAGAAGCAGGAACGGTAACCAGGCATGAAGAAAGTTCTGTCCTTGGAGTTTGTGTATCAGGTTCTTCAGATCGCGTTGAGTGACATCTAGGGTTTCGGGGGGTGTGCCACGGTAGTCGTGCCATCTAGTGAGTGACGTCAGGGTGTGCAGGGGTTCAGATGGTTTTTCCGGGATTCCTGTGAAAGAAACATAAACAATCTGCTTCTCGTGGTTAGCAGGGCATCTGATTTGAATGCTTTATAGAAAAATAGGTTTGGTGCCTTGACCAACTGAGTATTGGGGGATGTATCTTTCCTATTCATTTATGATTATATTTTATATTATTTGTCATGGTAGTCAGCCGTTTATCTGGAAGGTCCTGGGTGATTCATGGGGAAAAAGACCTTATCTTTTAACAAAGACTCTAAGGTATAGGGAAGCGGGAACTATCTTATCCCTTTTTTTTTTTTGTATCTTGCCTTTTGTTGCCCTAGTTGTTCTTGTTGTAATTATATTGTTATTATTGCTGATATTGTGGTTGTTGGATAGAACAGAGAGAAATGGAGAGAGGAGGGAAAGACAGAGGGAGAGAAAGATACCTGTAGACCTGCTTCATCGCCTGTGAAGTGATTCCCCTGCAGGTGAGGAGCCGGGGGCTCAAACTGGGATCCTCAAGCCAGTTCTTGCTAAACCCGCTGCGCCACCACCCGATTCCCAGGAACTATCTTATAACATAAACTCTATGGCCATGCCAATAGCAACCTTGAGGGCACATGTGGCTCCCCACATGTCCCCCTGTCTTATATCATGTTTTGATGTTTGGCGGACTTTGTTTTGTGGCAGGGTGGACTGTGCCTGTCTTAGGTTGGGGATCAGCCTTCCGTCTTACCCGTCATTGGAACACCTGGTCATTTTTGCCCAGTAGTACCAGATGCCCTGTCTTAGGTTGACTGGATAGCGCTAGTTTCCTCTTACCCGTCATTGGCTAGCCAGCCCTCTACATGGTGGACGTTCTGATGGAGGGGGGCAAATCCTCCACAGCAACTCAATATTCTGCCATGTCCAGCCTATGATAGTGACTTTGTATAGGTTGCATCTTTATGGCATCAATCTGTTGCCGCAAAAGGCCATGAGCTTGTTAAGAATTATAGGACTGTGGTCCGGGAGGTGATGCAGTGACTAAAGCCTTGGACTTTTAAGCATGAGGTCCTGAGTTCGATCCCTGGCAGCACATGTACCAGAGTGAGTCTGGTTCTTTCTCTCTTTCTCATTAATAAATAAATTTAAAATGTTGAAAAAAAGAATTATAGGACCTATTGTGAGCAGAAGAAGTAAAACAAGTTAGGGTCCCACAACTAAGGGTATACAGGTAAGGAAGGGGGAATGTATCCATTGATATGAAGATGTAGGATCATATCTCAAGTCTAAGGGAAGCAGTCAGTGAATGTGATGTCCAGGGGAACAGCCATTTGTCTTTTGGGGTATTAAAGGATGTCCGTGGCATGGGTGATGTTATAAAGAGAAACATCTTTAAATTGTTGGCTGACAAAGGCAGGCCTATGGTGGCAAGACAAGATACACCAGTTAAGTTTACAAGAATATGTGAATGTTGCTAATTCACATAGGTTGGATATGGAGGAACTTCTTACAGTTTAATACCTTACCATATGAACAGATGATTCCTCATATGAAGGCTTGATAGCTGTAATCACTTACTTGTGAAAAACAATAAAACTTGTAACAAGTTAGAGGTTTACTATAATTGACTTTGGACTATAAGCAGACTCAGGTTACTTAGAGAGTTAATGCATGTTAGTAACAATGGTTTTAACATTTAGAGTACTTCTGAGCAGATGGGTCATACAAAAATTTTTGGTCATTCAGCACACTCACTCACAAAACACAACTGGCCATTCATAACATAAGACATTCAGGGAAGGGGTAGGAGAGAGGGCTCTGTGAGCCAACTTTTGTAGGTTCTGCCATGCCATATTATGGACCCTGGGATGTATCCTGCATCTAGTCCTCTTGTGTTATTTCTTGTTCTTCAGGAATAACAGCGCCATCCTGCGGGTATTGTCGGACATGGCGGGCAGGAACCCAGACAGGTTTAGAGAAATTTTGAGGGAAAATGCATGTGAAACCCCTTCCCATGGTCAATAATGGGTCAGGCCCTTTCCAAACTTTATTGAGTGGGTCTCTCCATTTGACCTTAATAGATGGGAGGGTAGGTGTGGTTTGCCAGTGAAGAATAATAGGGGGTAAGACTGAGTTATTGTAAATATTAAAGAGATTTAACATAGTTAAGGCTTTTGCTAGCTAGATATTGGGGGGATATGTTCCTCCTTTATCTTTATTTAGTTGAGCCTTCAGAGTTTGATGGGCCCTCTCGACAATGCCTTGTCCCTGTGGATTGTAGGGAATGCCCATGGTATGAGTAATATTCCACAGGGAACAAAAATCTTTAAATTGTTTGCTTGTAAACATAGGTGTATTGTCTGTTTTCAAAAATAATGGGATCCCCATAATGGCAAAACAAGAGAGCATATGGCTTACAAGCTTTTTAGCACTTTCTCCTGTCTGAGCTGTAGCCCACATAAATTTAGAAAAGGTATCAATTGAGACAAACACATATTTTTGTTTGCCAAAGTTTGGTATGTGGGTGACCTCAATTTGCCAAATAGCATTAGCTTTTAAACCTCGGGGGTTAACCCCAAGGGTCTGGATAGCAGGTGTCTTTATGAGACTTGCACAAGAAGAGCATGTAGCGAGGATATGTTTTAACTGTGATACAGGAACATCAGGGAATCGAGCTTGAAGGCCTTTAAGATTAACATGGGTTAGAGAGTGAAAATTAGCAGGATCAGAGACAGAGACTGGGAAAGTTCCTGTGGAGGCAAGGCGGTCAACTGTGGCATTCCCTTCGGACAGGGAACCAGGAAGAGGGCTGTGGGAACGAAGGTGTTGAATATACAGTGGTTGGGTTCGAGAACAGAGCATAGAGGCGATTTGAATCAAGAGAGGGGAAAGTGGGTTGTCATCAATTTTCACATATGAACGAGCAAGCCATGGAAGTAAGTTAACAGTATACACACTGTCAGAAAAAAGGTTGAAGGATTCTGGTACAGCTTTTAGTGCAAGAAAAACAGCATAAAGTTCTTTGTATTGAGGGGAATTATCAGGAAGCTCAGTAAAGAGAGGTTTAGGAGATTGTTTGTCTGGGTAATATATAAGGGCAGCAGCTCCCCTTTTTCCGCCATCAGTAAAGATTGTAGGAGCAGAGGGAATGGGATCCCGAGAGAAAAGTTTAGGTGCTAGTAGAGGCAGAAGAGGTAAAGAAGCTATCAATTTATTAGAAGGAAAATGGTTATCTATTTGTCCTGGAAACCCCACGAAGCTTATGGCAAAGTGGGAATGATGGCGTATAAGCCACTCTGTATCTGTGAGAGAAAAGGGCAGAATGATTAAATCCGGTTCTTTCCCTAAGACCTGCACAGACCTATTTCTCCCTTGGCGAACCATGAATGCTAACGCATCTGTCTCAGTGAGGAGTTTTGGAGCTCCTCCTACTGGCATGTGAAGCCATTCGAGAACCCCATGGTCTTGCCACAGTGCCCCTACTACTGTGGGGGTGGAGTTGAAGATTAGAAGGTTTACCGGAGAGGAGGGGGAGAATCGAACAAGGTGCATGTCCTGGAGGGCCTGGTTAACCCTTTCCAGTGCCAAGGAGGCCTCGGGAGTTAACTTACGTTTTGAAGAGGGCTGTTTGTTTCCTTTCAACAGGTCAAACAGTGGTTGGAGGCAGCTTGTGGGCAGATAGAGATACTGCCTAAGCCAATTTAAATTTCCTAGAAAACTTTGTAAAGAAGCAAGAGTAAGGTTAGAAGGGAAGGTAACATTAGGTTTTAAGGGACGAATTTGCATTAGAGAAATCTCTGAACCTAGGAAGGATATTGGAGGGATTAGCTGTATCTTCTCAGGGGCTACATTAAGGCCGCTTTTCTTTAATGCAGGAATGAGAAAATCACGTAAGGCATAGAGATCTGTATCTGATTTTCCCCATATTAAAATATCATCTGTATAATGAAAAATATTAAGGCCCTCATGAATATATGGGACAAGGGCAGATTTAACAGCCTCCTGACAAATTGTAGGACTATTGGCCATACCCTGGGGCAGCACCACCCATTCAAATCTATCAGCGGGGCTGGCATTATTAATAGACGAAACAGAGAAGGCAAAACATTTACAATCTCGCGGATGCAAGGGGATAGAGAAAAAACAATCTTGTATATCAATAGCTATGATTGGAATTCCCATGGGAATTGCAGAAGCAAGAGGCAAACCCCTTTGGGGGGAGCCCCAGACCTGCATGATTTTATTTACTGCATGGTGATCTTGAAGGAGGCGCCATTTTCCTGAGCGCTTTTTAATCACAAAGACAGGAGTATTCCATGGGCTTCGAGAATGACGAATGTGTCCCAAGGACAACTGCTCTCAGACGAGCTCTTTTAAAATTTTTAGCTTATCCCTAGGTAAAGGCCACTGTTCCACCCAGACAGGCTCATTAGAAAGCCAGCTTAAGTGGGGTGTTTGGCTACGAACAGTGGCATTTAGTATTGGGGGTGCTGAATAGACCTGGTATCGCGGGAATGAGTTTTACGCTCTGCAGAGGCGTCTGTGGATATCCTAACATCAAGACATTCCAGAAGATCCCTGCCCAGTAAGTTGGTGCTAATATTAGCTACCAAAGGGCGGAAGTGTCCGGTAGAACCTTCTGGGTCTTCCCACATAAGCGAGTCTCGTGTGCAAAATGCTCTCGTCATCCCTCCTATTCCATGTAAACTGGGTCCAGGGATGAGTTCCCAATCTTGGGGAACCTCTTCTTGCCTTAAAATCGTCTTTGCTGCCCCCGTGTCAATCAAAAATTTAAAAGGAATATTGCCAATCTTTACTGTCATAGAAGGGTGACCTTGTTCTAAAACAGGAGTGGTCCACAAAATCTCAGGCCCCAAATTTGTACCATTCAGGGGCGAATCATCTTTATGAAATTGGGACCGACAATCTCTCTTCCAATGAAACCCCTTACGACATTTTGGACAAACAGTACGTGGTCTCTGGCTTCCTGACTGAAAGCGGGGTTGCTCTGGTTGGAGGCGTGGTTTCCCTGACTGGAGGTGTGGTCGCAACTTATCAGGACATTGGTTACGCCAATGTCCTTGGCGACCACACTGAAAGCAGGCCCCGTTTTGCTTACGTGGGGCAACTGCATAGACCTGCGTCGTAGCGGGTGTCCCATAATTGCCTGATGTAAGTTCCTGTGTCGCTAGAATCCAATTATCTGGGTGTAGGTGTTTAAGATTAAGGCATACCTGACGGAATTGTGGTGTCATGCCTTCCCAGACAATAGAGCGCAGGAGTAGTTTGCGGACGTCAGGATTATAAACCTTTCTCTCTAAGCTTCTCTTCACCCTTGAGATGAAGCTCGCCAATGACTCATCAGAGCCTTGGTGAAAAGAGTTAATGGGAGCTGATGGATCTACATCAGGTGTGGTCACCCTTTCCCATGCTTGTGTTGCACAGATGCGTACCTGTTCAAAATAACCGGTTGGAAACCTGGCTTCTGCCTGCTGAGCTCCAGATTCATAAGCTCCTGCTCCAAAGCATCAAAATTCCATTCTACCTGTTTGTTACTATTTTCCTGTGATTGCCTAGAGCACTCATCGTGGAAACATGCCTGCCACTGAAGATAGAGTGGGTCTGGGAGTGCAGCACGAGCCAGTTCTTTCCAGTCTTGTGGTGTATTTAAATGCTGGTAAAAGCTTCTCAAGACGGACTTGGTCCAGGGAGAGTGCATCCCGTCCTCCCTGACTGCTTTCCTGAGCGTTCAAAGTTCTTTAGAGGAATATGGCTGCCACGGCTGAGGGTTTTGTTTAGAAGGGGCCAAGTTTACCGGGAATGTGTGGATTTGGTCCGATGGCACGGGAGAGGGACACCACACAAAGGTAATTATTGAAATATGTCAGAAATTATAGGTTTCTTAAAGGTCAACTTATGGTAGGGGGCTGGTGTAGGGTGAGACAGAGAGAAGATGGATATCAAAAGGCCATATAGTTTGGAATTTATCATCTGGGGTCTGAGGTGTATGATGGAATGTGTGATAAGGTGTGTTCTCCTCTGTGATCAGAAGGTAAGGTGACTTTGAGTAAGTGAATCTTAAAGTAGGCGGCCATGTGGCCTGCAGTTAATGGGGAGAAGTACTGAGGTTTCTGTGGGCCTGAGAGTCAAGAAGGAAAGAACTAAGTCTGAGTTCCTTCCCTTTGCTCACCTTGGTTGAGAGAGACTCACAAGGAAGTATCTTCTCAGACCTCCATCCAAGGATGGGAAG